>NW_026934972.1:0-6201 GCF_032062105.1 Saccostrea cuccullata
CTTGCCCGGGGGTCATGATTTGAACAAACTTGAATCTACACTACCTGAGGATGATTTCACATGAGTTTCATCTTTCCTGGCTCAGTGGTTCTTAAGAAGAAGATTTTTAAAGATTTTTCCTATATATTCCTATGTAAAACGTAGGTTGGCCATTTTTGCCCCACCCATGCCCCAGGGGTCATGATTTGAACAAACTTGAATCTACACTACCTGAGGATGATTCCACATGAGTTTCATCTTTCCTGGCCCAGTGGTTCTGGAGAAGAAGATTTTTAAAGATTTTTCCTATATATTCCTATGTAAAACTTGGGTCGGCCATTTTGGCCCCACCCTTGCCCGGGGGGGGGGGGGGTCATGATTTGAACAAATTTGAATCTACACTACCTGAGGATGCTTCCACAGGAGTTTCATCTTTCCTGGCCCAGCGGTTCTGGAGAAGAAGATTTTTTTTAAAAATGCCATTAGTTTTTAACAAATTCATGATTATCTCCCCTTGGAAAAGGGCGTGGCCCTTTATTTGAACAAACTTGAATCCCCTTCACCCAAGGATACTTTGTGCCAAGTTTGGTTGAAATTGGCCCAGTGGTTCTTTAGAAGAAGATGAAAATGTGACAAGTTTACGACAACAACGACGACAGACAACTGAAAAATTTTGATCAGAAAAGCTCACTTGAGCCTTCGGTTCAGGTGAGCTAAAGAACATTTAAACATATTTAAGCTGCGCATTCTGTAATACATTAAGAGGAAAATTGAAAATTAAACTAACCCGAGTTTTAAATTTGATTTGAATTAATTAAAATCACTGATAAGTATCCATAAATTACAGGTGTACATATCAAGTGTCAAAGGTAATATAGATTTATCTCTCATTTCCTCTTCTTCTGTATGCCAAAGATATTTGAAGGTAGCTTAGACTATACTACTTCTAATTGTCACCTTACTTAGAAATATAATGCAACCGTTTTTTTTTTTTTTTTTTTGGTAGCGCAATATTGCCCCCTTGAGCCAGGAATTGAACAAAAATGAGTTTATATTACCTGAAGATGATAAAAACTAATCATTTTAAATATATTAAATAAAAACTTTTTTCACATATATTATTGAATTTTATTTCACAGTAATTGAATCCAAATGAAAAGGTGGTATGCAGATTAATGTGACTGATCATGCATAGCCAAAGTGGTTTTATGGGGAAATTATCAAAGATATTTTTATACCAATTCCCTGTAAAACTTTGATCCAAAAATTTGACCAAATCCAAAGGGTCATGGTTTAAAGCCCGAGATAATAAGCACCGCCTTCAGATTTACCTGGTCTGTATACCCCTGTCAATCAAATAAATCACGGTCCATTATTGGGTACTTGATATTGATTGACAGTTACCTACTAGTCCGTGTGTATATCTCTTTCACCTTGTTTGACACGCGTGGCCACCATCAAATTAACTTTTGGTCTTCTGATGTTACCGCTAAATTACCATCGCAATAAGGAAGCCATTTCGATACCAACGATTTCAGCTTGATCATAATTAATTAATTATCTGTATTGCAAACATGTCATTTAAAATAAATTTTATATCATTCAATGTTTTCCAAAAAAAAATAAATCAAGATTGCTTATATATTTTCATTACTAATGAAAATTGAAATGTATATGAAATATTGTTTTTACTCGTAAATGATTCTTGTTTTGAGACCCGGCGAAAAATTAAATTGAAAATAAAGGAGAAAATAAGCTGGAATTTATAAACACTTTTTGTCTGTAATGGATAACTAAGGATAAAAAAATATCTGATAAGTAACAACTTTGATTGAACAATTATTAAAGTATTAAGATTTTCTAACTTCTTTCGTTTTTATAACCGAACATTTCTTGCTTCTCGGTTTGTATTGTTACGGCCGTTCAAGGTCACAGTTGTTAGAAATAGTTTTGAACGAAATACGTATATTAGTATTAATTCAATATTTTTTAAAGTTGTTTGAATTAACTTAAAATACACAACACTTGTATGTAATTTTAATTTTTTGAAAACCATCGTTATCGCGATCTTTTTTACAATAGGATATAAATTGTACTTTTGTTTAAAATAGGACCACGCGACTTTTTATACAAACGGCAAGTAACTGTAAACTATTTGATCGTGATCGAATCTCTTATTGTTTTAATATATACTGATTATTAATAGTTTTAAGATTTTTAAAGAGACAGACAAGGATTAATATTTTTCACGTTTGAAATCACACCTGTATTTCATATATTATTTTTTACAACGAACTGAAGAATACGTAGTTGCTGCTGTACATGTGACGTACAACAGACCGTAAATTTTTTTTCTATACAAAAAGCGGGCCTGCGTGATTTCTGCTTGTTTGATATTAGATATAAGTTTGAAATTACGAAATTTTAGATAATCGTTAATTACAATTGATATTTTTTATTTACGGTGTCGAATTCTACTACAGTGGGCCATCAAGGTGTACAGGTAATACCCAACGGACTTCCTGTGTATACTGTTTGTGTATAGGGATTAGGGCTTCCCACGGTCTGCACGACCGTCAATGCCCTGGGGTGCCACAGAGTAAAATTTAGTCCCTCCCCTTACCTGAGAAAACCGTACGGTTAAAAATCTCGGCCTTTAAGCAATTGTTGCACTACTGCTCTAATGTACTTTGCAATCAATACGTCTTTTTGTTGTTCAGCTGTTCTTGTGAAGATTTTTATTTGCTTAGTTCCCATAAAAGTATAAAACTGTATTGCTACTTCACCTGACCACAGGAACCATGACCTGATTGAACTTAAAGCTACACAATGTCAATTTTCGGCATTATATTTTTATCTTTTTTCTCTAGGAATTAAAATAACATCATGCTTTATTTTTTGCACTTTTTTCACAAGGAACCCTTCGAAAAATTGATTTCTCCTTAATCTAACAATCATTGTTGTCTTTTACCCTTAGCATTAATCTTCAATAGATTATTCCGGTGAAAACAGAGAAAGGTTTAAAGAACACAGAAGACAACAGTCAAATTACAACAAGGAAAGATTATTAAAAAAAAAATGGAGTACTAGTTACTCGATCTTGTGACATGAATAAATTGATTGATTGAATATTGTTTAACGCCAAGTATTCTTCAGCCATATTTCGGCGGGGCATGAATACAGATACATCAAAAAGAGTAGAAAATAGATGCATTTAGTATTTTAACATAAAAAAAATTCAGGAGGTACCTTGAGGAGGGAAAAGGATCTCCAGTTGAGGAGGTTGGAATCGGAACTGTCCTCTTCTTATGTCTGTTTCATTTTCTTTCAGAGTCTTTTCTAAATCCTCATTAGGGAAGAATTTATCAAAGCAGATTCTTACTGCATCAGTTGCAATTTGCAGTAACTTTAGAATCTTGGCAAAATTATCTGAATAAGAAAAGTTAAGCTCCAGTGTTTCATTTATATGGAAAAAAAAATATTTGAAATGAATACAGTTACTGCAAATAACAAATAAAGAAATTATCAACTGCTTTCTAAAACATGTGAAATAAAAAAATGTACAGCAGTGGAAATTTACCATATTACTTTAATAAGGATATGTAACAAGTTTACATTTTGATAAAAATGCATGGAAATAGAGAAATTTATGTTAAGTCAAAAATTACATAAAATTGGACAAAAAAAACCTTCTGAATATGTATAAACTGTCTAGATACCTTTGGTATGTGACTCACTATGTACATTACTTCCCGAAGATAAAACTTCACTGGTTCCCATGGCTTGAGATATTTCTGCTTCATTGTCAAGTTCCTTTAAAATGTTAATATTCAAACTACATCAAAACTTTTTATTTTCAAAATTAATGATTAAGATTTAATGATATAGCCAAAAAGTATTATGAATGCATAAATTCATGTAAGAAATATCTTGCCACGTCATACAAATACAACAGGCAAACTTCGATCAAGAATCACCATCTTGAACAGAAACAGTATATTCTTGTGATATTTTCTTGCTTTTCGGAGAGAACAACCATAATATTCGATTACCTGTCTCCAATACTTGGTGATTTTCTTTGAGTTGATGATGTGCTTTCTCTCTATTGCACAGGAAGAACATTGAAAGGCTGGTTTTGTAAATTCTGATTCGTTGATCACAGAACTTTCTTTGTTATCACAAAATCCTGTATCTTTGCATTTGAAAGCGAGTGCATATTTAGAATCTGCGTGGAATGTTTCAGAAAGAATTTTTAATATGTCGTCAATTTTCCTCTTTACTTGTTGAGATGTTGATTTATCTACTTCTCCTTCTAGTACAAATACTTGTAACTGAATTTCTGTTCGTGTCATTCCAATCAGAATGTTATGGTTCTCATAAAGGAACACAGCCACTGTTTGGTAAATGCAAAGTTCATCACTATTTGAATTCAGCTTCCATGGAATTTGCATGCAACTTGTTATGAGACGCTGAAAAATGCCAGCCGGAAGAACATCAAATACATAACAGAGAATGGAGGAGGCAGGGTATGATGCAAAGCTTTTAGCAGGAAATGGTCTCTTGTTCATACAGGGAACATACCATTTGTTGTCACCTAATTTAGCTAAAAGTCCAAGTCTTCCCATGTAGAGCATGATATCTTCCTTGTGTTCAAGGTACTCCTTATTCTTTAAACTCTTTTTGTTCCATATTGCAGACAACAACGTGTCAGTCAGTTGCCCCGTCTCATTGAATTGGTCCCATTCTGTTGCAAACTCAAATAAGTCCTCCTCTGCATGGTTTTTATCAGTGATGACATTTTTGAATGCATCTGCAAACCACTGAACATCAAGAATAATTATTTCTTTCAGCAATTCTTGATTAAAATACAAAATTTCTCTGAAATCGTGGAAAAAAAGGAGCATGATATTAATATCCTCGATCGTTTCCAATTTTATTTCTTGTGGCAGTGCCTCATTGAAAGCCCGAAGTATCCCTTTCTTTATTATTTTGAGGTATTTCTTCTCTTGGAAGAACTTTTCAAAAATAGCCCATGAGAGCGGGAGCTTTTCAGCCCAGTAATCAAGCTGTTGAACAGTATCAGAAATTGAACGTTTGATTTTCTTAATGCATTTATTGTCATGAAATCCTACTGCAAACATCATTGATTTGTCAAGATGCTTTTGCAATGACTTGTCTTTCATTTCCAAAGTCTTCCATACCTCACGGAAAAAATCTGTTTTCTCCTAAAAAAAAAATAAATGTGTATTTTATCAAGCTAGACACATTAAAACGACTGGTGCTTTTGAAGCACTTACTAGTACATGTATATCCCCCATTGGCCATGCATTTTAGGGCACGCAAAAACCTTTATTTTGGGCAGTATATATTATAGGCAATGTACATTGAAATTGTATTGACCTTTTAATTGGAATAAATAAGGGTCAACTACAGGTACTAAATGTATCTGAGATACAACAACCTAATATTAAATGTATATTTTACTAAAAGTATTTTGAATTATATTCACTATTTTTAATTAACAATGAGCATTCAATTAATTAAAGTGCAAAAGTTTTTTTTTTCGAGTTTATGTGAATTTGATTAATTTCTCAATTTAAGGAAAACACCATTTTATACCTTTTCTGTCTTTTTTTCAGCATGAGTAGCTACAAGTATAACGGGGGCCTTCTCACTGCTGTATTGATGAATGGATTTGGCCCAAAATGTGAGATAATCTTAATAAATTGAAAAAAAAATAATCAACAGAATAATTTATTATTTAGACAGAACAAGAAACAATAAGATAAATATTGGTTTGACATATATTATACATATACATCTAGTTATCTACTGTATTCTGACCATTAAAATGTCAGAATTTTTAACACATATCACCTATTTTCTTAATTTTCACATCTATTTAAGAAGAGAAATCAACTTGGATATATCCCATACTCTTTCAGAGCTGATATGCCATATAATGTAATATTGTCAAACCTCTGTGTGTCCAACCCTGGTAAATGGAGCCTGCCTGACTACACACTTCCTCTCCAACCTTATCATCAAACTTCTTCTCCATATTGAGCACCAGGATAAAGAATGCCCGTGGACTCAGAAAAATCTGGTGTGAGGCATAATAGGCACACTGTCCTGCAAAGTCGACAATGGTGATTCTTTTTTCTGGAACAGCAAAATCGTCTTTTGAAAGTTGTAAAATTCCCAAACCCTTTAAACCTTCTT
>NW_026934973.1:0-6143 GCF_032062105.1 Saccostrea cuccullata
AATCGTTGCACGAAAAAAATTAATTTTCAAGCTTCATTTTGATGCATTTCAAATTAAATATTAATGTTTGGAGTTATCCGCAAGTGGGTTAAGGCTACATATGGAGGTTTCTATGCAAAATATTAAATAAATTAAATTCCATAATAGCTCTACCTACCGCACAGAAAATGTTAAGACTTGTTTTCTAATATCCTGGCGTGTTGTATTTTCGACCTATTTAGATGTTATTTATTAATTTATTGCAAACTTTATAGAATCTGAAAAAAATATGGGCTTAAAATGTTAGCATATGTGTCTATAAATAAAATGACAAAACCCAAATTGAAGTTTTGTGTTTATTTTATTCATATGCCATAATATGGAGAGGGTGCAGTTTTCCTTACAAAAATATTAGCGTCTTGTGTTTTCGACCTAAATAGTATCAACGCCTAATCAGTATTGGCTGTAAATATCCATTGGATATTCCAAACAATAAAAACACGATTGTCTGACTTTCAAAATTTTTTTAACAAGTTGCATATTTTGGTTGCAAATACATTTATTCGTTGGTTGAACCCATCTGTCAGTTGCTGTGCATTTCCAAAAAAAAAAAAATCAGTGAAATTACGTTGCATTTTTCAGTAAAAATCTTTAAGAAAATGCCTATATTTAAGGAAGAAAAGAATTTGTTTGATGCACCCATTGATTTGACAGAGATCTTAATTTTCTTTCAGAAAATGTCATCAAAAAATCTTTGTAATTAACCGATTACGGCTTTGATTAATCAACAGATAAAATGTGCATTAGTAAAGAGACTAGCATTTCTGACATTGGACTAAAACCATCGGGGGAATTCCTTTCAATTAATTATTTTGGGTATTTTCACTACAGTTGTGCTTCAAAGACATTGTTCCAAGTGTAACAAGTGAAAATAATGCTGTATAGCGCGGTATATGCACAGGAAGCAGATTGGGAAAAATAGGTCGAAAATACAATACGGTCGAAAATGGGATACGAGACGATACATTCTTGGTACCATCGACATGCGATACCCAGTACACATTATGACATCATATTATGACGTCAACGACCTCTACTACACAAGTTTATAAGAGACATCAACAAAATCGCTTCAGTGCAAGGGCATACCTTACTTTGTTTTACAGAAAATAGGTATAAAAAGACGCAGGATATTCCAAGGATTTAAGATACTGCTGCACAAATGTCGGTACTGCAATTGTTTAGTTACTGTTCGTGCAGTTTTAAGTTTAAACAGGGTAAAAATTCACAGTCCAGTGTAAGTTTCCTAAATTTTTTATCGATTGAGAAAGTGCATAGGATTTGTGCAGCAATTTTATTACTTTTAAGAATATTCTCCTTAATATCATACATTGTTTATTTTGAATTAGATAGGATATGCACTTGCGCCGAGGTGATTTTGTTATGTGATTTATTACCTTGAATGGGAGAAAACATAATATGACGTCATCATGTGCACTTGCATTAACAAACATTGGGTACTAAGTATGTATAAGAAAATCAATTTGAACTTTCTCTGTACATAAAATATAAATCTTATGAATTTTTATTAGCTCATTTGCGTAGAAATATCCATATTTAGCCTTAACTCACTTGCGTTTCTTCCTGGCTGAGGATGGCATATCCTTAAATATAATGTAGCTTTATGCGTACGTACCCTTTTTTAATGGTTGTTAAAATAAATCTAACAATTCTCTAATATTACACTAATTTTCCAATTTCATTAAAAATATTTAATACGCAAGTTTCGATATTATCTCCCTTGGTATGCTCTTTCTTTGAAGAGGGGAGTTTCGTTACCGCGTAAACAGACAGGTGGGACAGTTATTTATATATTGGATACATTGCATCATCGTTATACTGGTTTATCATCACTATATATTGTCAGGATGCACTCTACAACTTGAGAATAAACGAAACAATGTCAAGGCATCATTTTTTTTGAAAGCAACTAAATCGTAACAAAAAGAAAATATCAGTGGATGCAAGACTTTACAAACGAGGGAAGAGATATGGACCTTTAATAAATACGGTATGCATGCACTGGATCATTGCACATCGACAATCTATATGACAAATTGATTCCTTTTCTTGATTATAACTTTAAAAAAAACACTAATTTTTTTTAGAAAATGTACAATCAAGAAAATCGGTTACATTTTATAATGACTACGACGGTTCTTTCGTTTACCGTACCCTATTATTGAAAGAAGATTAAATTTTGTAAATATGCATAGTTGAGCTTGAAAAAATCATGAAAAGCATTTCTGCTTAACATCATCATTTTTCTATAACATTTAATAAATTCTAAAAGCCATTCATATCGTTCCTTTATTCATGCACGTTTGTATACAGAAAAAAAACCTGTCCCATCTCCATGCTGAAATGGATACTTTTTTGCACCTCTATCCCAGGAGAGTTACAATTTCGAAACTCTCGTATAAACAGAGCTTCTTCTTGTGGCTAATTATAGCACACAATATGATAATAAGTGTTTAACACAATGTTCGAATAACGTGACAGTTACATCATGTATTATGATTGGATTAGCTGTCATGACGTAAATTTTTATATCTTAAAGGGTATTCATATAAGTGGTTCTACGGGGCATACATTTCTATGATGTCTATAATTTTTCCAAATATCTATTTTGCCTCGACAGCATAGTTTTCGAAGCTTTATGGCCCGTCTGTCAGGATGCCCGCTATAATTTGTGCTATTTCCTTTGCACCTTTTCCATAAATTGGAGATAAACCTTTAGGAAATATTTTGCAAACATTTTTTTCTTTGGAGATAGATTTGATATCGTCTTACAGGTTTAGAAAAATTGGATAATTCTTTGAAATTTTTTCCTAAGACTTGGACGATGAAATAGATTTGGAAAATGTTAGTAAATTCTTCAATTGAATAACAAATATGGACAATTTACATACATTAGAGGTTTACAGATGAGAACAAATTTCAGAAAGTGTAAGTTTAGTGCTAAAAGTGTAATACGACTTTTGCAAAAATATACCAAAACAGGAAAATTTTATGAAGAAGCGCAAAATGGTGAAAAATAAGGAAAATCACATACTTTAAAATCGGTTTATGTTTTTGTTCAAAGACTTACGAATGCAGTCCTGTATTTGGGAATCCCATCGGTAACCTCTGCAGCACTTTGAAGGCCTAAGAGAAAACATACCGTTTAAATATTTTTCAGTAATATTCACCAAAACTTATCTATTTCAATAGTTTAAAAATAAGTTATTTTTAAATTACAATTCCGCGTCCAATACTCACAGTTGCAAAATATAAGACATGATATTTGATAGAAATTTTTGAGAAAATATTAACCTCAAATTTGCCTCCCTACATACAATTTTTCAAGTTAAGGAAACACCACCAATTACCGGTAGATAGCTGCAATATTTTGACCCGTGCTCGCACTCAGGGCCATTAGATAGTGTGATAGCTTTTTTGTGTCAGCATCAACATAATACTGCAACATAATATCTCGGTTTATGCGGTCACATCCACAAAAAAGGTTTCAACGTCCTGGTGGTATGTTATTTCTTTTATATTTACAAATACATGCAGCATACTCAATATATAAACTTCCTTGATTAGTAAAAAAAATCGAGAGAAAATTTTCACATTGATAAGCAAAATCAAAAATAATTTTCTTACCCAGAACAATGTAGCCCAAAGATATGAAGGGGATAGAAGACACAGTGTCAATGTAGCGCAGAACATTTTTTAGGAAGTAATTTAGAATGACAAGGCAAAAGCAGTCTCTGAATTAAGTCTCTGTATCCTTTGACATTTGACACAATTACCAAAAATAGTTTTTTTTTCCTTAAACGCTTTATACATATGCAGCGAACAAAAATTTGATCAAAAATAATGTACATCACAGGGGCTTGTAATTTCCGAATACAAATTGAGGAGTAAAACACCCTTTGAAAGAGACTTTCCTTAATAGTCATTAAATCAATCATTTTGTTTATAAAAACATAACTATCAGGAATCTTTTACCTTTTGTGGCTGTTTAATATTTTTTTAATATTAATTGAACATGAATATTTGAAAGGGAAATCTGTGATTTGTTTCAATATTTAAATACTCGGAACTAGATGCTTGAAAACTGTCATGCGATTATATGAAGGTAAAAAAACAAAATATTAAGCATTATGTAAAAATCAGTCTTCCATTTCAAGAATTCATTCTGTAATTGACTTTTCATGAATATTAATTTTAATGAAAATAACATTAATTCTTTAAAAATATTGATGCAAATCAGCATTTTATATAATCTATGATATTTTGAATTTCATATTTCATCGTTTGGATAGTTGATCAGTTTCAATATTTATTCGATCTTAAGTGAAGAAACCTGACATTAACTACATGTATAATTGATTATTGTATGACTGTTTTCTACGACCTGAAAACGAGTATTTAGCTGTTTTGGTTAAATATTTAAAAAAATGTTATAATAATGAATATAAAATCAGAATAATCATATACATCTACATTTTGTTGTCTTTTGGACAATTTCGAAGTACACACACTGATGTCTAAGGAAAACGTATTTTCCAAACTTCAATAGCAGTACTATATACTTTCAGTTTTTCAAGAACTCGTAAACAAGATACGATTAAAATATTAGCACAGATAAACCGGTTTCTTTCAATATGAACGATTGTCTGCAATTATCACAGCAACTATGAACAAATAGGTTTTATTTAAAACGAAATTTTACATGAATTATTTTCCCTGGTTAAATTCTTATCTGAAAGTATTTATACATGTAACTCTGGTTGATAAAAAATGAATACAAAATGAGTTTTGATCTGAAAAATGTCACAATGGACTTTATTTCGGGGAGAAATAATGCCACCTTTGTCAATAGCGGTGAAAAATCATGCCCCAATCAGGACTCGAAACCAAGATCTCTGGGATTCCGTTCCAGTGATCTATTGTAAATTCCTAAATATACACATGGAATAAATAGTTTGCGTAATTTCGCGAGAAGCGCCACTCCGGAAATGAAATTTCTTGATTTTTTCTAAAGTTCTAAAAATATTTTTAAATCTCTTGATGAACCTTCCATTAGCGAATTATTATTCTCGCAATTTGACGTTCAAGAGGCCTTTTTGCGATAAAAAGTACTCGTGAAGAATAAGGAATCTACAGTGACCACTAAGCTATGCAGATTCGATATATCGGATATTTTCTTAAAATGTTTTTGTTAAGTTACTTTTTTATGAAAATAATCAAGTATGAATACTGGCGAATAATCAAATCTAAACTTAAAAATAAAACCCAGAGTCTCATGTATATTGTTCCAGCTACCTAATCACTAGTTTGTTATTGGGACCTGAAAATTCCACTGACTTATACATACCTGTCATACTTCCCTTTGAAGATATTCGTCTACGAGTTTTTTGAGTTTAAGAAATAGTGTTAGACATATCTAATCACCTGGAAAAGAGGATATTTGAACGTTCTGTGTCAAATGACACAAGTCTTGAAAAATTAAGTCTCATCCGAGGCTCTTAGGATATGTGCCAGAAATCAACTTCTGAGCTATTTTTTTGACTGTCTCATAAACACATGATTGAAAATAAATTGTATCCTTCTACGCCATTATTTTAATGATTATTAAATCAGTGTATTTCACAGTTGATAATGTAGTAAATGTGTTTTCTTAATATATTTGATTATAACTTCAACTGCACTTGTTTTACAAATTGAGGAACCATGAATGAGTACAATATTGTATTAAAAATTTTAATAAACAATCATTATTACTTTGAATAAATACTATATGATTTTTAGATAAATTGGATGCATGTATCCTAAATGTTTTTCATCCACTGACCATACTTACAACATCGATTTAAAATCAAACTGTACCATATCTTTATGATCAGTCAGGTGATTTACCCGCGGAGCTTCCCAGGACTGATATATAAAAACACACATTGCCTATAGTTAAACAAACACAACCCTTACTCAGTTATCAGTCTATCAAATGCATTTAATACCTTTAAATGACCTTGCTGTCAGTACCTTAACATTTTTATATGAGATTTGAATACAGACTGAAAAGTAAATATAAATGAATATTTATGTGAAGT
>NW_026934974.1:0-61777 GCF_032062105.1 Saccostrea cuccullata
GAATTTTAATGGTTACTTACTACACTGTACACACATCTTTCTTTTTTAAACCTTTAAAGCCAACTTTCAGTCAAGTTAACAACAGGCATAATAATCAGGGGTGGGGAGGGTTTTTTTTAACCCATCTTTTAACTATTAAAAATAATCCACAATGAAAAGCTGGTTGTCAACTGTTATCTTGAAGTAAACTTAATTGAAATGATTGTAATTTCATTATGGAAGGGAATTACCGCCAAAAGTCTATGTATCTTGCTTTTAATCTTATTCTGCCTACTTCTTTATGCTTTGTTATTATTGTAAAATTATATGTCACTTTATTGTTTTCATATTCGTCTTTATTAAATTTCACTTTGACTTTTATCCTTCTTCATTTTGTCCTTACTTCTATGTTGCTTTATTCTTGTAAATTCATTCTACTTTTTTTTTTAACTTAAACAGTTTCTTAAATAAATTATTCAATCACGCAAACAATGAAGCATATTCAATGAAGACGAATGGAAGTTGTCAAACCGTCAAAATTTAGTGCGGCATTATAACGCTAGGTGGTGTGGTGTTCGCTACGAGTGTTGGTAAAACTAGGTAACCAAACCCGGGTCGGGTTATTTGAGATTCTTCAATACGCCTTAGTACTTTAATTATCAATCGAACTTCTGAAGGCTGGATCCAATAATTTGATCCAATAATGGAAAATTCATATTTATTTTCTCTGGGCACACATGAATAGCGGCCTCTTTTTTCAGACATAACTTTATACTATACTGAATATGTTCATTGAAAGGCCGACCCACTTTTTGTAAGAGTAAGGGTCAATTAAGTTGATGTAGTACGCATAGTAGGAAGAAAATTTAAATTTGATTCTATAGAAGAAGTTGAATCTAACCCAAAACTCACCCCGCCTTCGAAATAGGATTTCATTGGCATTGGAAGCAAATTGAAAGTGGGGGGGGGGGGGGCTAAGTGTAAGAATTTTTTAAGACCTTAAAAAAAACCTGACAAGCAAAAAAAAAAAAAAAAGAAAGAAAAGAAATGTCCATTTTCCGAACTCAAATATTAAATTTCGTCGGGAAGGGGGGGGGGGGGGTTAGGTTCGAACTCCAGTACCAAAGTTTTTTTTCCATACAACACCACTTTCCCCATTTTTAAACCTATACTGCATCGTGTCCATGGCAAGGTGGGGGGGGGGGTCTAAACCTATGCAGGAACGTCTGTACTAAGTCTATCTCTGGAAAAAAAAGTGGGGGCTAAGCCCCCCCCCCTCCACGGTTCCGACGCCTAGTATGTATTTTCAAGTTTGACAATTTCCTGGGTTTTTTTTGCGCTTGTCAAGGTGCTTTCAGCCGGGTACTTTACTATTTATTCTCTTGTTGCCCCCTCCCTACTTTCAAAAACGTACAATGCTACGTCACTGTTCTCTCGCCTGAAAAATATAACTCTATTAAAGTTAATTGTTGGATTATTGAATTCCAGTTTAATTGATATAAAAATGTTCAATATTTTGATACTAGTTAACCCTCATAAATTGGGTTGTTTTTCAGAACCATCCACTGAACTGAACTTCATTTCACGACAGATAGTAACTGCTCATGTGCATTAGTATATACATTTTTAAACCTTGTAAATTCCAGGGGGTCCTAACACCCCACCCCCCTCTAGATCCGCGCATGGTAGGCGAAGTAGGAACTAGGAAGTAGGCATCATGCATCCAGACATACTAGAAACTCCCTGGTCTTATTTTCAGCGTTAATATTTTATATTAAAATAGCACTTAATTTTCAATAAAGAAAGAATTTATATCTTTAGTACGCATCGTATTTGTGATCAGCCAGAAGAGCTAAAAAAAATTCTTAGAACTCAAAATTTCTGTTTGGTGGTGGTGAGGGGGGAGGGGTCGTCAACTTTTTTTCAGTACTAAATTTTACTCATGCAAATAAGTACATGACTTTTAATATATAAACTGACTATTAGTACTGCAATAAAAAGGGTAAGGGATGGGGGCAACAAGCCTTTCGCTGAACTTTTCCAGTAGTAAAAAGTTACGTTTAGGAAAATGTTTCGTGGCCACCCACCCCTCTACCGGCGAAACGTACCCCATAGGAGGTCGTCCACCCGGAAGTCCGTATATATATTGAGACTTTGGTGGTTTGATTGTACATTGTATAATGCCCCTTGCGAGAATTTTTAACTCAAAAGGAGAAGCCACATCTTGCCGGTGGAGAGCTGCAAATTTGTCCTATATACTTGGCACTTATAGCCATTGAGCAGTGAGGGATCTTTTTTCGTGCCAGCACCTACTGCGACACGGGACCTCGGATAACAAGGTCTAGATCTCACCCGATGGATTGAACTCCACGTCCTTCAGTGGGATTCTTACCCACGACGTATTGATCGACTCCTTACTACTGTACTTCGTGACTCTAGACGCCGTAACCACAGTGCCACCCCGGCGACTTAACCCGGGGGAGAAGGGGGGGGGGTCATTATCCTCTTGAAGATTATCTATGTTTAACTATTGGTTAAAATGATTTAATTATAAAGCACTTTTAAAATGATATTATTTAAATATTTATTCATACATGTATCATGTGTATAGGACGGATAACTTTTCTTCAAAAACTGAAAACGTTCGTATATATAAACATCGTTTTACGATTAAAAAAAACTATTCGGGGGAGGGGTTGCTATGAAGTGGGGGGGGGGGGGGGCGAATTGCTATGTATAGCGAGATTTCCCACGAAAGACTAGCTATACCCCGGGGGAAGTCCCACTGTATAGTCTTCCGAAGGAAGCATCACTATGTAGTCAGTTTTCCAGGGGAAATCTTACCATCTAGCGAGACTTCCGAGGGAATGGCATGTATCGGGTACATACCTGAACTAATAACAAACATCATTCATTTGAAAATTTAAGTTTGATTGATAAAGTATTAAGGCAGAAAATTGGAAAAAACTCGAATAACCCCGGCCCGGTTTGCTTACCTAATTTTACCAACACTCTTAGCGAACACCCCTGCCACCTAGCGTTATAATGCGGCACTAAATTAGGACAACTCGTATTCGTCTTCATTGAAAATGCTTCATTGTTTGCGTGATTGAGTTAACGTTCGTAATAGAGATAATCATTTAAGATACTGTATCAATTTAAAAGAAAATAAAATGACTTAACAAGAATAAAGAAACATAGAAGTAAGGACGAAATGAAGAAGGATAAAAGTCAAAGTGAAATGTAATAAAGACGAATATGAAAACAATAAAGTGACATATAATTACAATAATAACAAAGCATAAAGAAGTAGGCAGAATAAGAATAAAAGCAAGATACATAGACTTTTGGCGGTAATTCCCTTCCATATTTCATAACGTCTTGATTATTTCGCTTTTAACTCAAGTTTACCCCTAATACCACTACCAAAAAAGGAAAAGGAATTTTCCAATATTGTATTTTTTGATTATTTTTTTTAGGTAAGTTTTCTTTTATTACTCTGGCTCTCCATACAAAAACGAAACTACTAACTTACACCTAGCTGGTGGTCATAAGGGTTGAGTTAGAGGCATCAATTTAGCTTCATTCATAAAAAAATATGTATTTAAAATACAAAATTCAAATTGATTTTCCTAAATTGATAAAAAAGATTATTAGAAAAAAAAAGAGGTCAATTCAGCTTCATTCATAAAAAGATATGTATTTAAAATACAAAATTCAAATTGATTTTCCTAAATTGATAAAAAGATTACTCAGTATTAGAAAAAAAGAGGAACATTTTTGTTATTCTAAGATTTCCTCTCCATGCATCTACTTTTCGTTCAGTTAATCAGAGAACCCATTTGATTTTCAGCCTCATGCCCAAAACTCAAAGAAGCGTGAAATAGGATTTCCCTGTAATGTGGTTAATTAATTAAGGTTTTATAAGGATTTGTACAGATCAAAGTGAGGAAAACACTGAATGTATTGGCAGAGCAATTATACGCTTTTCTCATATTCCAATATTAGATCAGGCAGGGATTTTTAATGTATACCATTAGGCGGAAAAATACGGAAATCTAACATGTTAAATGCAACAAAATGTCTATTGACTGCACAGTCCTTACAGAATTCAATAAACTATATCACAGACAACTCAAAATTTAGACTAAAAACAAAGTGTGTTCATTTAGTTGGCAAACAAAGCCTGAGATAACTAAGAATAATATTAAAATACATTCATTTAAGCAAAAATCAAGTACGTCGACTTTGAATGACAATGGGCAAGGTTTTCTTGCCCTTCTTGTGTGTTGTTTCTTACTTCTAGCTCGTAAACATTTATTATCTTTTTCTGAAGGATGTGAATCACGACTTCGTAGGAATAAATTTGTAATAAATGTATTGACAATTTGTAGTCATTTCCATGTGGTTCTTCTGATTTTTTTTATTCTGGCCATTTTTGTTCTTCAGATGATTCGTGTAATGATTAGTGATCAAGCTCAGAATTCCATTGCACCACTACAAAATAGAACAAAAACGGGCCATTACAAACGTTAAACGAGGGATCAGATGCCACGAAGGAAAAAGTATCCCCTGTCGACCTGTAAAATGTATCTATCGTGAGCTCCTTGTCGTCATTGAACAGATGGAAAATTTGTCGACAATTCAATGTCTAAATAAGGGCCCTTTGGAACATTTTATCCGCTATAATCTCTAGACTAGCATTCAAAAAAGGTAGACGTAATTCCACTAGATATCAAAAGTAGCAAAACGGTTTGTTGACAAGTTAAAAAAAGAATTTACCTGAAAAAAAAATTAAACGAATTCTCGAATGCATCAGTAAACTAGTGCTAATTGTAACGGGGACCGTTACAGATGTTCCCCAAACGCTCCCCAACTCCCTTTTGGTGCCATATCCCCTGTAAGCCTCATTAAATAAGACAAACTCTATGCATTTGAGACTTTAACAACGTTTACCCAGAAGTGTACCAAGTTCATTTAGATTTTAGCAATGCACGTGTGCGTATATGAATGCATCTGCATAATGAGTCAATGACCATATCATCTTGTCTAGTTACAATCTATATATTTTAATATACTAAATATTAAAGTATTTAATCCTAAAGTATTAAAAAATACACTCATTCAAGTGTATATTTGATTTTACTCATTTCACGTGCAGAGCGAAGCGCACGTGCATGCGCGTGAGATTTGGGTATTTTTACCATGTCATATTTTCTATGCTACTATTCTATCCTTATATTCTGAGTTTCAAAGCATTTTATCAAAAAAGTCAAAAGTTACGTCTATATCAATTAAATCGGTCATTTCACGTGTTGCACGTGCACGCTCTTGCAAGCACGTGCGCGCAAAATGACCTTCGTTCCGCAAATCTACATAACATGCCTACTAACCCTAAAAAGGTTTTACCTAAGTCGGATGTGTAGTTTACAAGATCACTCCGGGACAAAAAAGTACCCAGGAAGAAGAAGAAGAAAAATAATAATAATAAGAAACAGAGTAAAAACAATATGTTCCCCAACTTCGTTTGGGGAACATAATTAATGTCCTAGAACTTATTTAGACTAAATTATTCCAAATATAGCCAAAATCAATTGTTTAAAACAAAACACCAGCTATCTACACAATTTGGAACTCTTAATGCATGATTTGTTTAACTATTTCTCAATTTAATCATGTTTGACAAAAAGAGTTTCTGATTGACAATATCTATGTTATTTTTGGAAACCAAGTCTTCCAACAATTTATTGGAATTCCCATGCGTACCATTGCGCCCCGTTATTAGCAGACCTATTTTCATATTCACATGAAGCTGAATTTGTGCACAAACCTATAGAAGAAAACACTCGCTGTGGCCTTCAACTCGACATTTAGATATATCGAGGATGTATTGTCAATTAACAATGGTAACTTCCATTCTTATGTCGATACGATATACTTATCCTGGTGAGCCTGAGATAAAAGATATCACAGATTCTGCCACATCCGTTTCATATTTGGATATTTTACTTGAAAAAGACGTTAAAAGGTAATCTAACAACCAAGCTCAATGACAAATGTTACAACTTTAACTTTCTATCTTCAACTTCCCTTACTTATGCAGTATTATACCTTTATCACCTGCATACGGAGTTTATATACTAGTATCTCAGTTGATTCGATACGCAAGAGCATGATCTACGTATGAACAATTTCTAAAACGAGGAAAATTATTGACAAACAAGTTGATGAAACAAGAATATCAGCAGTCTCTTTTAAAGTCTTCATTTCGTAAGTTCCGCGGTCGATACAATGCTCCCCATTTTGTATTTTTTATGGACTTTTGAACTTGAATGCTCTTCGATATCTCTATATGTTTTATTTTTATCGTTGCTTACAAATCGTGTGCTACATTTACTTGTGTGTTTTATATATGAGTGAAAGAGAACAAAGCGGATAAGTACCCTGGAAAGACTTCATTACAGGTTGTATTTAATGACAAGGTCATTGTATCCAGCATACTAGTAGAACGTAAGAAAATATTGCCTTCTGCGATACTGTTGATATCCTTGTTTCAGTAACATGTTTGTCAACAGCTTGCCTCGTTTTAGAAATCGTCCATACGTGATGCATGTCCTCGGATATCAAAACAATAATGAGAAATAAACGTCATAATTATTATGCAGATAAAAAGGATATATTTAGATCATAAAATGCTTTCTCTGGTTGTAAGTACGGAATAAATGTCGCTGCTTTTGCAGAAAAAAAAATACATAAATTGCTTCCATGGTTTATGTATTTTTTTCTGCAATACGACTAGCTGCAACATTTATTCCTAAACAATCTAACAGAGAAAGACAATTTATTGTTAACATCTAAAGCTGTGTAATAATATCTTATTTAAAATTAAATATGCCAAAATAATTATCGATGTGCATGTCAGTGTATTTATATTGGATTGAACAGCCATTATTCATTTCAAGAAATTTATGCAAGTAGATAGCTTAGTGGAGTTTGCGACTGATAATGGTAATGGTTGTGCATGTAGGAAGAAATAAAGGAAAAACATTTCCAGTGGATGTAAAAATTACAACATAAATACGGGATTGAGACAAAAGAAAAGAGGATATCATCTTATTTATCATAAAGTTACTACCAGGGTAGTTACTTTTCTAGTAAAATTTCAAAGTAAGAAACAGATGTCTTACACCCTATGGTATCTTTTACTGCGATGCATCGAATCAATATATGAAAAGAAATAACTATTAGTAATTGATACTACATCGTCGATCATCAAATAGTCGAGTTGATGGCCAATGCAAAAGTTTTCTTTATTAATGCACAAGTTTTTAAAAATAAATTATGCTTCATACGAAGACAAACTTAGTGGATCATTACTGGAACCTGCTATGTACCTTTGTTAAATTTTTATATAGTTAATATTTCCAGGATAATTTAAATATTTCCCAAAATTTAAGCCCTTTTAAAATGTTTATCTGGACCATTGTTTAAAGGTGGCGAAAAAAATCTATGCTTAAGATGATTACATTCAGGAGTTCGATATCTAGGTTATGTATACTTTTTGTTATTAAAATGTTTGGAAGCAACAGTATTTGTATATTGTGATAAAGATTTCAAAAAGGTGGTGGAATATTCAAAAGTGTATCTTTTTGTGGTGAATATTAACTCAATTAATGGCTTCAGTTCCTCTGTTATGAAATGTGAATGTGATAAAAACTACCTGTTTTATTTGATTAAAAATAAATTAAAAATTATTATTAGATTAGAAGTAGTTAGTGAATTCAAAGAGACATCGTCCACAGTGTTTATTCAAGGAACTTTTCGGTAGCTTCGTGATCGGGAGGTCGTGAGTTTGAATCTCGGCAGCGACTAACCATAGTCGATAAAAAAAAAATAGTTAGCAAGTTTTCCTTCGCCATATGCATGTGGTCGGCACTTTGAAGTGAAAGTTGTGGGTCCTTCGGATGAGACCTTAAAAACCGAGGTCTTAAAGACCTTAAAAAAAGTTTCGATGTTAATTAGATTTAAATATGTGCATATTTTGGTAAATTGTATTTGATAATATGACACCAAACACAAAAGATATGTACACTGTGACATTACTTTTGGATCAACCCTCGTATTTAGGTTGCCATTGATCATTTGCAAAATTACTTTGTTAAAAAAATCTAATTGTGCACAAAGATACTCTAAAAATGAAATAAAAAAGATGCTCGAGTTTCTGATTGACAGTATCTATGTGGTTTTTGGAGACAAGGTCTTCCAACAATCAGTTAGATTTCCCATTGGTACCAATTGGCCTCAGTTGTTATCAGACCTATTTTTGCATTCATATGAAGCAGCATTTAGATATATTGACGTCGTTTTGTCGACTAATAAAGGTTATTTCCATTCTTATGTCGACACGATATATTCCGATGAGCTTGAAATACAAGATTCCACAAAGTGACTTGTAGACGGAGTTTATATCTCTTAGTTGATTTTATGAAAGAGCATGTTCTACATATGAAAAAATTCGTAAACGAGGTATGTTTCTGACAAATACGTTAATGAAACAAAATTTCAGATGTTTCAGATCATCAGTTCGTAAGTTCTGTGGTCGAAACAATGAACTTTTCAAGTTAGATGCAAGCAGACTTTATAATACTATTTGTAAGGCCATTATTTTCCGTTATTTTTTTCCGATCAAGACAAGGAGCACATGTGACAAGGGGCAAGGGATGCTCATTCCTCCATGGCACCTGATCCCACCTCTGATGTTTTGGAGGCCAGTGTTTGCTCTGCACCTGTTTTGTATTGATTTATGGACTTTTGATCTTGAATACTGTTCGTTATCTGACTTATCTCCATATGTTTCAATTACACAGTGAA
The DNA here is from genome assembly GCF_032062105.1 of Saccostrea cuccullata. Lineage (NCBI taxonomy): Eukaryota > Metazoa > Mollusca > Bivalvia > Ostreida > Ostreidae > Saccostrea > Saccostrea cuccullata. The sequence continues at coordinate 8,851 of NW_026934974.1, forward strand.
TTGTCCACGGATTTTCCGAGGGTTTTTTCGAACATGACATGGAGCACACGGAGGGTGTGACCGGTCGGCAAGGGATGCTCACTCCTCTATTGCTTCTGATCCTCTCTCTGATATCCGTGGTTGCTCTGCTCCTATTTTGTAATGTTTAATTGACTTTTGAGCTCGAATACTGTTCGTTATCTCCCCATACTTCATTGGAGAAAGACAGAGATGGGGATAGAGAAGATAGGAGAACAGTGCTGTTTGGAAATGTTCTTGTTTTTACTATTTTGGACAGCAGATAAACGACGAAAAGAAATTTTCTTCATATAGATCTGTATATTTTATTAATCTCAATTACTGAGAATCTATAAGTACAAGAAGTTAATAAAAATTTATTAATTTAATAAATATAATCAATAGCTGAATATAAGAATTCGGTAAACAGTTCTAAAAAAAAAACTTCTTGACCTACATGTTTTAAAGAAAAAACACAACAGCAGGGTGTACAATATTTCAAATCTCCAATCAAATACCATTGCATAACTATGGCCTCACCCCCTGATGTCCTTTGATCCCGATATAAAACGTAGTACTTAATGTTTCTGTTAACTGCTTCATAAAATGATCATATTCCAGATTGCAAAAGATTGGGTGTTTGCGTTTGCGATATTACAAAATTTAATTAATTTTTCACAACATGTGGCTCTTAGAAATATAAGATCATGAAATAAATATTTAATTTTTGAATTTTTATTAGTCCGATAAAATCAATTGATTTATCATCCAATAACTGAAACAAATTCTATTAAATTTGCAGACTGTTCAATATATGCACTGGTTATCACCCCACTGCAATTTTTTGTGCATTGCACTAAAACATTCAAAAAATCCTGGAGAGAACTAGCTGAAAATCATTTCACATGCATGTGATTTATTGTATACATACCGAAATACATACTTGGTAGTTCATCTACAAGTTTTAACAAATTACAATCACCTTAAATAGTGACAAAAGGAAATTAAGAGGTGGAATCAGGTGCTCAGCAGAGCAAGACTTCCCTGTCGGATGACCACACCCATCAATGTAAAATGTACATGTAGATTCCCACTCCTCCATGGCACCTGATGCCACCTCTGATGTTTTGGAAGTCCGTGATTGTTGTGCTCTAGATTGTATTAATTTATGGTCTTTTGATCTGGAATATTGTTCGTTTTCTCCATATGTTTCATTCAAGTTTGTCAACTTAAGAGAGAATGGGGAACAATCCGGGACAATGACTTCTGTCATGTGGAAACCTGAAAGATGTACTTAATTTTTTACTTTTATTTCATTCGTGTTTTTATGCTTAACAATCTTTTGGGAGACATTGTCCCCAGTTCCTCTTGAAAAACATTGAGCACTACTGCCTGTATTGAGTTTTAACTTGTAAACCCGTATCAGGTCCAGTCTACATACATTCGAAAATCAGTCATCTGCGCATTTTGCCACTGCAGATGTAAATTCCTCTGCATTTCACTATGCGGAATTGAGACCCTCCTTCCCAAACCCAGCATTGTCATCAAAATAACCGACGGGTCCGAAATTACTTATGTATATGGTTACAATCTCGGGTGATCTAACTGTTTTAACACATTTATACATATTACACGGCATTTATTCGCTCCAACATGATCCTTTTTAGACTTGGATAGAGATATAATAAACCCCAGCAACGGGTTCGAAAAAAATATTTTTATAATTTACTTTTAATATGAAAGTGTCAAAACCTAGCCAATTATAATGACAAGCAATTTGTTGAAGTTTTACATTCAATTTTGTTAAAAGCCTTCGCTGCAGCCCAAGTTAAGACTGAACAAGAAAATGGATATAAAAACAAAAACGCATCAAACTCGAGCAACAAACGGCTGTAAAGTTAAATATATATCTTAGAAATCCTTTTCCAAAAGCATATCATAATTTGCAAACGGTCTATGAAGACGAAACACTTGCAAGAGCCAGAAGTTTTGTCATTAATTGGATTGTTTTAGTGAAGGAATGGAGTTTTTTAAAAATGATGTTAGTTCTGTTGCTCAGTTTAAGCAAACGGGGGAAGATATGTGTGTTTTCAGTTAAGCAATTTGATACGAAAGATCGCCAACTTACAGTTAGAAAAATCGTTTAATATCTTAACAATAATTTAGTTATTAAATCCCTAAAATATCATTGACTTAAGACTTTAAACATATCAGATAATTATGATAAAAAGAAGACACACATACTTTATCCACGTTAAATAAACGACGCTCCAAAGACAGAGGACTTGGGTTTTTATGGTCAACATTCTCATTCTGGAAAAGGATATCAGTATCCACCAATACTATTGCCAAGATTAGGCCATTTCTGACAAATGGTATGTTTTTGTTATGAAAATTAACTTACATGGTAAGAAATAATAGAGTCGCAAAAATCTTTAAGCGCTACGGAGCATGTCACGTGACCGCCTATATCACGTGATCCGCACATTGGCAGAACGGTTGCAGATGCGTGTTAAAATTATTCTTTTTTGGAAGGTATTCAATTAGTTCGCGAACTTTTAGATCACCCCTCGTATTACAAATAAAGCGCAATTAACTTTTACCGATATTCAATTTTAGCGATATTGGCACCCTCGCTAATAATACCAAAGTTAAATCCTCGCCAAAATTCTGCTTATACGGTATTTCATACATGTTTTGCTACAATACACTTATACAGCGTGAAACATTTTTACATTAATTTCATGAGAAAACATATCAAAAGCTTTTAAGAATCAACTAAGCTTCACTTTCAAATATATGTATTAATTTGCTGTTTCCTCAAGCAGTGTAGAATCAATTATTTTTCTATGTCTTATCGTTCACCCTTATATAGCTAGAAGCAAAATGCATGGGTCTACACTAGAGAAATAGATTTTCAAATCTTTCTCAGGGACAAATATGGACTTGATATCATGTTAATTGGTATATTTTGAACCATGGATTTAAACTCAATGGCTACAATTTTTGTGTTTCGTATTTTGTACATTTACATAAAAGGAAAAACGACATCAACGATGAGGATGGTGGACCATGGATCTTCGGCTTTCAACCAACAAACTTTAATTTTATCCTGCAAATAGAAGGCATGGCAAAAAAGTTAAGGCCATGAAACAGTGTCTTATGCAATGTAATTTAGAAATTCCCTATCAAATGGTGTAAATAGAGGCTTATTTTTTATTCACTTTAGCTCTTGGTCATCCGCAATATGTACCTGCGTGGTAAAAATGTGAATGATGCGATTTTTATATCTTCATTCGTCCTACTTATATTAAAAACTTTGAATATGTTGTACAAATACCATATATCTGCTGATAAAATTGCAAATTTCCTTTTAAAAATTTAATGAGAAAAATTTGCAAGTGTAACTACCTTGCATAAAAAAACACGTGTTTACCATTCAGGGCCGGTTCTCCTTTACGATGCTCTCATAAACAACGAAAAAAGATTGAATTCATAAAAGTAAAACGAGAAAAAGGCGGACTCTTTTCTTACAAACCAAGCACCGATATTCAAAGTCGTGAATTTATTACTATAAAAATCCAAACCGCGATAATTTATTCAGCCAAAGAAGACATTAAATATGCGAATGATTGAAAGCTAAAATCCCATTTTTGGTTCCGTCACGGTATACTTGACGATCCATGACAAATCTAAGGCTTAACAAAGAAGATGCCCTTTTTTCCATAAGGGCATGATTTATACCAGAAGGTTATAATATGCCGACTGCAGTTAATAAAAGCGCTTCATTATGCAGGTTTGAGATCTGAAAGGAGATTAAAGACAGAAAAGATATTCAATTAATGCTTCAGATGCCAAAAAAGGAAGAAGAAAAAATTCAGAGCCGTAAATGTCCAATAATTTTCTCCACTGAGAACAAAGGAAAGAGCCCAGTGTGCTTATCAGTATCTCAATAAATTCAATGCTATGTGCTAAAGCACATTGTCAACAGCTTTTAATTATGTAGTTAATAAAAAAAAAACTATACTAATTCTAATTCATTGATGCTATTTTGGCATATTTGAAAGATACCTTGTGAACCCCCTCAATCTAATTAAAATTAGATCTTTGATCTGCTCCAGTTTGATCGTGTAGCGATCAAACTGGAGCGGATCAAAGATCTAATTTTAATTAGATTGGAACCCCCTCTATTATTTCGCCTTAACAAGCAGATAAAGTAAGCCGGTAAGAAAAAATAGCAGGACTGTAATCTATGAAGAGAGCCAATAAAAAAACGTACAGGACATACGACTTACATATATGTATGTAAACTGCAATTCATCAACAATTTATTTCACTATGAAGACTGCATAGCGGCAAAATAATATTATTTTTAAAAGTAAAGTCTTCTAATCAACGTTAATTTGTACATAACTCTGAAATATATCATATATTAAATAAATGATAGTCCCTAGATCTAATCTGAGGGCTATCCTACTGTTTTCTGCGCATTAGGTATGTATATTAAAACCTCAAAAGCAGATAAAAGCAAAGCTTCTATGCATATTGAATAAAAGAAATCGCTCATCCCAAATCAGTTCCTTTGGCACCTGTCCCTTATTCATCAATTCATTGTCAAATTGTGATGAAACGCTTTCCCCCAGGCACCAACTATTCTGTCTGCTGATTTTGCTTTTTATGATTTTTGTTTTAAAATTTGGTGGCTTATATGTCAATTCAGAATTAATAACTTTGGAGAATCCAATAAATAGGGAGAAAAGTAGACAGTAAACAAACATTAATTAATTTTATGCATGAAATATTGGAGATATCAAACCATTATCAAGCTCGTAAGTCGATCCACACAATACAGATCAGAAGTAAAACAATCACGGAACTTTAAAACATCAGAAATGGGATCAGGTGCCATGGCTTAGTAAGCATCTCTTAACGAAAGGTAACTCTCACTTAGTGCTCCTTGTCATTATCGAGAAGTAATGGGAAAATCCGTAGATAATTCGATATGTAAATATTGGCCGAACAATAAAATTGAAATGGCCGAACAATAAATTTAAATTAAACTATAAATTCTGGTAGTTCGTGGGAATCAAGACCATTAAAAATTGTCTCCAAAGTCCCAATGGCAATTGTGAATAAGGGATGTCAGCATCTTTCAATATCAACTTAAAGAGTTCTTGGGTAAGACGAATCCTAAAGAAGTAATTTTTATTTTTATATGAGATATCACATGATTTAAAAATATTAAGATTGAAAAAAAAATTGATTGATTGAACTCCTCAATGGCACCTAATCCCACCTCTGATATTTTAGAGGTCCGTATTTGCTCTGCTCCTAATTCGTATTGTTTTATGGACTTTGATATTAATTATTAAATATTGTTCATTATCTCCATATCCTTCATTGTAACATCAAAAAGCCAGGTTTTTAAAACATGGGGAAAATCGTTTTGTTCCTGCAGATAGAGCTTATGCCAATATTTTTTTGCGAGATTCATTATTACAATATTATTGCATTTGACTACATGTAGAAGAGATTATTCTACATCTTGTAATACAACGTATATTCAAAGATCCATTTCATATACTTATTGTTAGACTAATATTTACACACTGATTTGTCCACAGTTTTTTTCGTTATTTTCCGATCATGATAAGGAGCACACGGCGGGTGTAACCGGTCGGCAGGATGCTCACTCCTCAATGGCATCTAATCCCAGCTTTTAATGTTTATGAGGTCCGTGTTCGCTCTGTGCCTATTCTATAATGTTCTATTGACTTTTGAGATTGAATACTGTTCGTAGTCCCAATATATATTTCAGTCTTCAAAATAACCTTCCAGTTTTGAAACGTTTCACATCCCATTCAATAGAAATTACTTTGATTTACGATAACAATACTGAAATCGAAAAATATTATAAAAATCTCACTAAATATTCAATCAATACCTATTTGAAAACCTTTACTGCTGAGAAGGACAAATTCCGACGTATGGAATGCTTCAACAAATTCCAGAAGTATTTTTTTCGTTATTTCACGATAATGACAAGGAGCACACGGCGGGTATGACCGGTGGGCAGGGGATGCTCACTCCTCCATGGCACCTGATCCCACTTCTGATGTTTTGGAGGTCCGTGTTTGCTCTGCTCCTACTTGTTATGTTTTATGGACTTTGATCTTGAATACTGTTCGTTATCTCAATATATTTCATTCTAAAAACAATAGACCTTTGAGAAAATTTTAAGATCTCACAGTGGGTTAATCATCACTCTATAGCATCACTAAATAAGAATTTTCCAGCCTTATACAAAAACAAATGGAGAAAATAAACAGCATTCAAAAATCCATTTAAACAACAAAATACTGAGCAAAACAAATCACGGACCCCTAAAAAAATCAGCGGAGGGTTAAGTGACCAAGGAAGAATAAGCATCGGAATCCTCTCTTGATAGCTTCAGTTTTACTGTGATACTGTGGAATCATCATTTTTCGTAGTGGAAAAATATTCATTTTTGTGGGTCACTCTTACCCACAAATTTATATTCCTACAAACTTAAAAAATATATAGTAAATTAGCGGAAACCATTTATAAAGCACAAAAAGTTGTAAAGTGAGCCACAAAAAAACGGAAGTGAAAATCGAAGGTCTTTACAATGCTTATATCTGTAGCTCTCTGTTTTATCTGTCCAAATTTTCTCAAGCAGAGGGCTAAAGAATTAACCTAACAAATGGTATCAAGAAGTATATGAAGCTATCGAACAGAATTCAAGCTCAAATGTCCATTAAGCAATACACAATTTGAACAGAGAAAACCCGTAGCTTTCAAACAGAGGTGGGATCAGGTGCCATGGAAGAGTGAGCATCTCCTGCTGATCGATCATATTTGCCGTGTTCCCCTAACAAAAAAAGCTATAGTTACTATAGTTTACTATAGTTAACTATAGTAAATCAACGAGTTAAAATTATCACTATCGTAAATCAAAGTTTTCAAAATGATCACATTAGTGTCAAAGTGATCACTGTATTAAATCAAAGTTTTCTAAATTATCACTATACTAAATTAAAGTTTTCAAAGTTATCACAATAGTAAATCAAAGTTTTTACCATAGCAAATCAATGTTTTCATAGCTATCACTATGGTAAATCAACGTGTCAAAGTCATTACTATTAATAGTAAATCAAAGTGTCAAATTTATCACTAAAGTAAATTAAGTGTCAAAGTTATCACTATTGTAAATAAAATTTTCATAGTGTCAAAGTAACCACTATAGTTAACTAATAGATAGTTTACTATAGTAAACGACAGTTAACAATAGTACTTGTTAGCGTCTTTGTCGTGATCGGGAAATAACGGAAAACTTCGTTGACAATTCAGTGTGTAAATAAGCCAAACAATTAGTATGAAAAAACTTCAGTCAGCATTTGACTTAATGGTAGATTGGATTTGGATCCAGACAAGGTCATTATCGACTATATAACTTACGAATTGATGTCTTAAAACGAGACTGCTCGTTTTGTTCTTCAATAAATAACTTCGTTTTGGAAATTGTACATAAATAGAGCATGCTCTTGCGTATCGAAACAACGGAGAGATAACCCAGTAGGCAGGTGATGAAGGTAATATATTGCTTCTTCATAGGTAAGGGAAGTTGACGATTGAAAAATTGAAGTCGTCACGTTTATCATAGATTGGTTGTTAGATTACCTTTGATGTCTTTTCCTATTAAAATATACAAATATGAAACAGATAAGTCAGACTCTGTGGTATTTTTTATTTCAAGCTCTGACACCGGGATACGATATATCCTATCGATCTAAGAATGAAAACAACCATTGTTAATTGAAAATAAGTCGTCGATATATATAAATGTCGAGATGAAAGCCAAAGCAAGTGTTTGTTTTTTCATATATAGAAATTTGGGCATGCAAATTCCGTCATATGAAAGCAAAAAATAGGCTTGCTCATATTAGTAATTGGTACCCATGTGAGTTTGAATAGGTTTTTGGAGGACCAACACCCACATAGATGTTGTCAATCAGAAACTCAAGCATCTTTTTAATATCAATTTCAAAGTACTTGTTTGTACGATAAGAATGTTTATAATAACATAATAACAAAGATTCAGACAAAATTCGAATCAAATGTATGTTTTATACAAACAATTAAAGTCATTACAATTTGGGGGGTTGTTGACATTCTTGAAACATAAAATTATTTTTCAGTAGCTTGTCCCTGTTGAATCGATCGAACTTAGAACATATTTAATATTCTTGCATATCGAATTAGTTGGGAAATAACCGTTTCTTTGTTTGTTTTACATCCATTTTTAATTTTTTTTTACTCAAACTAAGAGCTCACCACTAGTCGTTTATTGAGTAATGAGGGATCTTTTTCTTGACAGCGCAGCATGGGGTCTCGATTTTTACGGTCTCATCCGAAGGACTGGCCTGGGGGCCATAAAACTTAGACGAGCTCACTTTTGGTCTCAGTCTCACTTTTACCAAAGGAATATATAGTGGAAAAGTGAGACTGAGATCAAAAGTGAGCTCGTCTAAGTTTTATGGCCCCCAGGCCTGGTTTTCACGTCCGTAGTGATATTCGAACCCGCGCCGTTTGGATCAATTCCTTATTTCTGGACTTTAGAGCAAGCGCTCTAACCACTGTGGAGAAATAAACGTCATCATATAGACAATAATAATAGGTGATGTTGGAATATTATTGCATGTACATAAATAAAGGAAGTTGACGATTGAAAAGTTGAAGTAATCATACTTAAGGTTTCGTTATTCATTGGCCATTGTTGTCTATAGTCATTAAAATAATGCAAATATGACACAGATGTGATAGACTCTTTTATTTTGAGTTCACCTTTTATATTGAACATGCTAGGTACTGTAAAGGATAACAAAAAAAACATGACCCAGATATCTTGGAACTTAGACTTGGGCACCTGATCCCACTCAACCCCTCCCATGGAACTTCCAGGGAGCCTCTTCACTTAGTTGTATCAATTTAATTTGTTTCTAGATTTTATAGATTTTATTAATCGATCTCTGTTTGATATTTTCACCTTTTACATCTTTCAATGTCCATTGAAAAAAGTGAATTTTAGAATAAATTTAAACTTACTGCAATCTTTTTGTTACAGTTGAGGTGAGCATCATTTTTCAAGTATATAAAAAGTTACCATTTAATAACTTTTAATAAATTTGAATATTGCTTATAAATGGTGCAAAATCTCTCTTTGTCACACATTATGTATATTTTTTTTTAGGAAATCTTAAAACATAATACCGAAATTCACGGTGTGAAAAGGCATAATCTTCAACAAGTATGTTGTAAATCATTGTTCTTAAATGGGACAAAAAACGTCTCGGTAACACATTGCGAGTGATTTTAAATTCCCGGCATTGAAATTGCAGTCGCCAGACAAATTCAGTCGCCGTGATTTTATTTCATTATTCCAACCCTTAATTTGAAAAGGGGAATAAAAGTATATTCAAGTCGTAATTTTCTATTTCATTAACTTAATGTGTTTTATTGCGCAGCTGTGTCTATGCACAGCGCGCAGCCACAGCGTGCGCAGGCCATTATCTTCTGAAGCGAGCATCTGAATTGGCGGGTTTATAGCACAGCAAAGGAGACGTAGAGGATAGAGGAGAGTCAAGGACAAACTGGCTTTATATACTTCAAAGGTGGACCGCTGGGCTTCCCTAGATGAAAAGCCCAGTGGAAATGTGTTGATTTGAATCTGGCGATCCCTCGTTTATTAATTTTCTGGTTAGTCGAATTCTGTTATGTTGGGAGAAAGATTGCATATGATTCAATATTTGGTTACTGAACTCAAAATTTTATAGGTCATTCACTTTTTTCTATGCCGTCCAGTCGCGCACTTTTCCACGTTTAATTATCACATTCAACACAAAGTACTTAATGTAAGTGAACGCCCCCCTTTTCTGAACTTCTAAAGTACTACGCCCACAAAAGTACAAACTCATTAGCTTTTTCCATACGCACTTGTTTTGTCCATCAGTAAACTTCAAAGAACCCTCATGTATAATGTTACAACCAAATATCTTAAGGGTATATATGTTCATTTACTCCAGTTGTTATATAGCTCAGGTTATCGATGTTGACAGTTGTCCAAATCTTCTGATCACTACTATTTCAAGTTTGTCTGTCCCATATTTGTACTTATTCAAATGGAAGGAGAGATTACACTGATAGTATATCAGTTAAGTGTGTACGATAAGTACTATATTCTATCGCGGAAGTGTCATGCAGTGACAGATTAAAGTACTTCCGTTGGTTATTGTCACGCAGTCTTCTGAAGCCAACTTTTTCTGTTTTTTTTTTATGTTTTTTCAATTACAAAATAAAAAAAAAATGTAACTTCAACAGCAATCATGATATCTAGTCGCAGATTTCATCACGTACTGGTATTCTCTTCAAATCATAAAAAAAGTAATGAATACAAAATAGCAAAGAAAAACAAACCTGTACTTACATGTACAACTACTTTGCCATTTTAAATTACAAAATACATTGATAATACTATAACCATAGACCTCTGCTATCAGTGAAGTTTAAAACATATCTGAATATGTTGCAATGCTCTTCAATCCTTTATATAGTAAACTTGTAAAAGTACGACACAGCGCCTTTACACACTTATATTATACCGAATTCGAAGTGTGATATCGAAAAAGATTCGTTGACATGCGCTATTTATTGGAAGGGCTAGTTTTCATCATCATGACATGTATTCGCTCTGTGCACTTTTAAATACATCTACATGTTTTTAAAACAATACTTAGAGTTTTTACATATCTGCACTGGCTATAAAAACATTCCCTATATTGCCTGATATATTTACAACTAAGACCTTATAAAACCACACGAAATCTGTTTGTTCAGATTATGCAATGAACATCCATGTATACATTCATTAATCGGTTTTCTTGCGTTTTAAATACATTTTTCAAAGCATATAATTAAAACCCTTTAAAACATGTAGATGTATTTAAAAGTGCACAGAGCGAATACATGATGAAAAAATGTTTTAAAAGGGTTTTAATTATATGCTTTCAAAAATGTATTTTAAAACAGTGCAATAATTCAATGCAGCACTTTCAAAAATTATTTTGGTTACATTTTGAACAAAACGCAAGAAAACCGATTAATGAATGTATACATGGATGTCCATTGCATAATCTGAACAAACTGATTTCGTGTGGTTTTATAAGGTCTTAGTTGTAAATATATCAGGCAATATAGGGAATGTTTTTATAGCCAGTGCAGATATGTAAAAACTCTAAGTATTGTTTTTACGCTTTCGTGCGTAAAACATTTACATAAATCATGAATTAGCCCGAGAGCTTGATTTACGAAACTTTTGTCGTTTAACCTCGTACATAAGTTATCTTAAAGGACTCTAAAAAAAAGTTTGATTAAACGTGTCATTTCATGGAATCATTGAAATGTATGGTTCATTTCAAATTCATTTTGAGAGCATATATCAGTATAAGTAAACTTTTAAGTTTAAAATTCGTTATTATGTTTCAATTTTTTTAATGCTTGAGAGAGGGAGAAACATTAGAGAGAAACCATTATGTAACTATATACTACTTCATTTATCATCTATAATAATTTAATGATATAATCTTACATACATTTGTTTGTTAATGGAATAGTATGCTAATTTTGTTTTTCATTTAGTAAGGTTACTGTTTCTTAAAGAAAATTCCTCACTTCAGCGAATACTGTACCTTCTGAGTTCTAAAAATAACAATGAAATTTATCATAAATTGTCAATAACACCCCCCTCGGGAATAAAATACCTTGAACGTTTTGATGATAGGCAAAATTGTGGCTGAATAAAATTTCATATTTTAAAGTGGTAAATATGAAAAAAAACTAGTGCTAATTGTAACGGGGACCGTTACAGATCTTCCCCAAACGCTCCCCAACTCCCTTTTGGTGCCATATCCCCTGTAAGCTTCATTAAATAACACAAACTCTATGCATTTGAGACTTTAACAACGTTAACCCAGAAGTGTACCAAGTTCCTTCAAATTTTTTCATTGAACGCGTGCGCATGTGAATGCATGTGCTTAATGACCATATCATCTTGTCTACACAATCTATATATTTTAATATACTAAATATTAAAGTATTTAATCCAAAAGTATTAAAAAATACGCTCATTCAAGTGTATTTTTTATTTTATTCATTTCACGTGCACGCACGTGCATACATGAGCATGGTGACCATACCTTCTTGTAGAAGTCCATTACATTTATCTATATTCTAAATCCCACCCCCTTTGGTTGAAAACCAAGGGAGTTATAGCTGTTTAAAGTTTCAGCCAATCAGATAGCAGCACATGTACATGCACGTGTATGCATGTGCATGGTGACCATACTTTCTTGTAGAGGTCTATTATATCTATCTATGTTCCAAATCCCATCCTGTTTGGTTGAAAATCAAGGGAGTTATTGCTATTTAAAATTTAAGCCAATCAGATTGCAGCGCGCGTGCATGCACGTGTTTTCATGATAATTGCTATATATCTTGTTGTAGGATATCCTAATGTAGGGCTATGTTCAAAATTTCAAGGGATTTCGTCAAAAAACAAGAAAGATATAGAGACTTCAGTTTCAGCCAATCAGAGGGAAGTGCACGTGCATGCGCGTGAGATCTTGCAATTTTGACCATGTCATATTGTCTATGCTACTAATATATCCTTATATTATGAGTTTCAAAGCATTTCATCAAAAATGTAAAAAGTTACGCCAATATCAATTAAATCGGTCGTTTCACATGTAGCACGTGCACGCTCTTGCAAGCACGTGCGCGCAAAATGACCTTCGTTCCGCAAATCTACATAACATACCTACTAACCCTAAAAAGATTTTACCTAAGTCGGATGTGTAGTTTACAAGATCACTCCCGGACAAATAAGTACCCAGGAAGAAGAAAAATAATAATAATAACTAGAGCAAAGCTCGTTGCAAAGCAACGAGAAGGTCTTCCGTCCTGTTTTGACCGGAAGTGACGTCAGCAAAAAGAAAGCAATGAGCTTAGCCGTCTCCAGTCACTTTATAATTTTAATTTTGCATCAAAACTTGTAAAAAATAAGCTTTTTTTTGGCTACTTCCGGTTTGACCGGAAGTGATGTCGATGAACGGAAAATTAAGTTTTGTGCTTCTTGTGATATATGTTACCCAAAAACTTGTCAATAACAGCAAAAATATGCATTTTCTGACTACTTCCGGTTTGACCGGAAGTGCATCGTCAGACGCATTTTGACGACTTCATTAGATTAAGCTTGACGAACAACATTGCTTCTTAGATGTATTACACATTCGCAATACTTTTTGAGATATCTGGAAAACACTTTTGGCCCCTGTAGATCCCTTATTTTAGGGGTCAGCCCTTTTTTCGATATATAATTTAAAAGATCTTGTAATTCTGCACACAGTTTGTTTTATATGTTTTAACAAAATATTTTTAGTTTAGAAGATAAAAAGCAAAATAGGTGTAAATTTTCGCTCTTTTAGGCGTACTAATTTTTGACCTCTTTATAGCACCATTTTGAATACAGAAATCGAAAAACAAGAACCACTATGCACAACTTCAATCCTTCTATTATCTAAAATCAGTAGAATTTTTGCTCCAGCTTTAGCCGTCTCTGAGCCTTTGTCTGGAAACGAAAGCCTATAAATTTTCGTTTAAAGGTAAATAACTCAAAACCGGAAGTGCCTTTTTAAAATTTTAGATAGCATTCTGATAGAGTTTAGTAACGTCTATCAACTCTGAAAATTTGAGCAAAATCCATTGAGAAATGAGTGAATTATGAGGCCTCAAAGTTGGCGTCTAGGAAAAGGAAAAAAAAGAATGATAAGAATAATCTTAATCATCATAATTATAGAAGGTCTTCCGTTGGAAACGGAAGACCTTAACTAGAAACGAAACTCGTTGCGAGCAACGAGACTCTTCCGTCCGATTCAGGAAAAAACCCCGTAAAATCAGACTTTAATCAGAAAGAGATTTTCAAAAAATCGGACACAAGGGGAATCGAACCCGGGTCGCCAGCGTGAAAATCCATTGCGGTACCTATTACGCCTTTTGGAACCCGCTTCAAATTTAACATTCGAATATCGCAAGATTGGTTTTTTGCTCAAGATGATCACATCTGAATTTGTTACTTGAGTTTTAACAGTAATTTTTAGGATAGATAATCTATTAGTGATGAACAGATGATACTGTTTTCTTTCCTTTATTCGATATGTATTCAACTTTTTATTCCATGCAAAACCATATACAGGCATGCCAGTGTTATACATTTCTGCACTATTGTCGCCATTTGTCTACTACTGAAGTAGGCCATGATACATTATTTCGTGCCAAACGTCACAAGTAGTTCTTCACGCTATTCCTTTGAAATGTTTGATCTATATGATGAATTTGATAGCTTCAATGAAAATAAGAAATGTATGTTCTTATAACTGGAATTTCGAGCATAAGAAAGTATATTTATCGCATTATTCAAATAAAATATCGTATATGGCCAAGTAACACTAAAGCAGTGAATTCAGTAAGATTTTCCACGAATTTTGTATCCTGTGAACACTATTAAAACAATCTTTTAAAAAAATGTTTTTCTTATTTTGTCTTTTCTATTCATTTAATATGTCATAAGCCTGCGAGGTAAAATAAACAGAAGTCACGTAATACTTCAGAAACATTAAGTCATGCAAGTTTCTTAAAAAGCTATTACTTATAACCATGGTTTAGGATAAGTTTTCCCTGGTGCAAAACAAAAGACTGTAGTCATCGTATTTCCACTTGTAGTCATGTTGTATTCTACTATGGTATGCAGACAAAAGCAATTTCAATAGAAATTTGAGGAAACCTCATATTAAAACTATACTCAATGCAACGTAATTGCGATGTAGCAATCTAAAGAATCCTTTACATTTCATAAATCTTTTTGGTAGAAGTTTCGTTCATCTAAACGCTCAGCTGACCTTCTAGAACCCGACTTGCTTAATGGCGGAGTTTACGGAGACCGCCGCCATCTTGGACACGCTTCAGATTTTTAAATGCGAATATCTAGTGTGTGGATTGATCAATTCTTAAATAAATTATATATTTTGCCTTTCCAGTAGGATCTTAATTACCATTAATTATATCAAAGAAAAATATTGAAAAACAAAAAAAGTTGAAAAAGGGCATATTTTGAATTCACTTCCTGTAGCGACCGGAAGTACCGACGACGCAAACGAAGGAAAAATTGCACATCTATAACTCATGGTCCATCATCTATAACAAGTCTCCAGTTAATATCTTGAGCCGTTTTCGAGAACATTCGAAGACAAAATTGCATTTTAAAATCAGGAAATTGCCCATAACTTGGCACTGGTAGCGAATTTTCCAACAAACGGAATTTTATATAAAATTCATATAATGACCTATAATTCCTGAAATTTTCATTGAAATCCACCGAATAGTTTACGAGAAATCGCCTGCACAAAATTTTGTCTAAAAAAAATAATAATAATAATAATAAGAAACTAGAAACGATCTCGTTGCGAGCAACGAGAGGTCTTCCGTCCAATTCTGAAATAAAAAGCGAAAAATCTAGCTGAAAAAGTCATAAAAAAAATTCGGTCACACAGGGGATCGAACCCGGGTCGCTCGCGTGAAAATCCAACGCGCTAACCATTACGCCATCGGGACCGCCGCTTCAAATTTTTAAATGCGAATACCTCGAGATTGGCTTGATCAATTCAAAAATAAATTGCATATTTCACATCCAATAAACTGTCTCTATTATCACCATAAAAAGCGAAGAAAAATAGTGAAAAGCAAAAAAAGTTGAAAATTTTGTTTCTTTTAATTCGCTTCCGGTAGCAACCGGAAGTACCGACGACATACGAAAGGGACATTCCGCATATCTAAAAGTCATGTCCTATGTTCTCCAATAAGTCTCCAGTTCATATCTTTACTAGTTCCTTAGATCTCGAACTGACAAAATTTCATTTTAAAATCAGGAAAATGGCCATAACTTGGCACCGGAAGCGACTTGTTCCAAAATTCTTCCAAATGTAACAATGGCATATAAGAGCGCATCATCCCTGAAAGTTTGATGAAAAACCAATGAATAGTTCTCTAGATATCGCGTGCACAAAATTTGTCTAAAAAATAAGAATAATAATAATAAGAAACAGTAGAATCACTATAAGGTCTTCCGTGAAGACGGAAGACCTTAACAATAGAATCACTATAAGGTCTTCCGTGAAGACGGAAGACCTTAACTAGATACGACTTCGTTGCGAGCAACGAGGGGTCTTCCGTCCGATTCTGAATTTAAAAACGAAAAATCTTGCAGAAAAAGTGATAAAAAAAATATCGGACATTCGGGGGAGCGAACCCGGGTCGCCAGCGTGACAATCCGACGCGCTAACCATTAGGCCATTGAAAACACCGCTTCAAATTTTTAAATACGAAAATCTCGAGATTGCCTTTTTCGATTCAAAAACAAATTACATATTTCGCATTCACAAAAGAGTCACTTTTAAGTTATCTAATATCAAAGAAAAATATTGGAAAACAAAAAAGTTGAAAAATTGCGGTTTTTTAAATTCGCTTCCGGTATCGACCGGAAGCACTGACGAAAATTTGAAAGTATAGGTGCAAAACTACAACATGTCATCTATTAGTCCTGAAAACGACAACATTCTAGCTTTTGTCGTTTTTGAGTTTTTGTGTCGACAAAATGGTCACTAAAAATTCGTTTAAAGATCGATAACTTCCGACCGGAAGTGATTTTTCAAAAATTAAAAAAACTGGATCAAGTTTAGATCATGATACATCATCTCTGAAAATTTCAAAGAAATCCGTCCACGCATCTCTGAGAAATCGTCTGCACAAAATTAGGACGAAAAAAAAATAATAATAATAATAGTGAAAAAGAAACAATAGATTAATAGAAGGGTCTTCCGTTGGAGACGGAAGACCCTAATAAGAAACAATAGAATCACTATAAGGTCTTCCGTGAAGACGGAAGACCTTAATAATAAGAAACAATACAATCACTATAAGGTCTTCCGTTGAGACGAAAGACCTTAATAAGAAACAATAGAATCACTATAAGGTCTTCCGTGAAGACGGAAGACCTTAATAAGAAACAGAGTAAAAACAATATGTTCCCCAACTTCGTTTGGGGAACATAATTATAATTAACTTGGTTCTCGTTAGTTGACATTGAAAGCAAGACAGGTTATGGCATATAGATATTTTATATTAATGATTGAAGTAAGTTTCCAGTGCACGCCAACATTCACGTATGCTCATTCTCATTGGCAAACATATGGTCCAACAGGATCTGTTATATAAATAAACATCAAATTAGACTGTCATCCTATTTATATATAATTTGACCGATTTCTGGCTATCAAGATCACTTTAAAAGTGCACGAAGTTTTACTTATTTTATTTCCAGGGTGAAATAAAAACGTATTCGGGAGTACTTGATTTTTCAGTATCAATAATGCTTTGCGTGCACGGTTTTGAGTTGTACATTTATAAAACCAGGAAGATCTGGGGACGGCCATTTGAATCTGAAGGGGGGGGGGGCTGGCAATTTTTTAAAAGTTAGATTATTTTCATATCGGTGAATGACAGATTATTTATTTCGAATAAGATCAAGGGCAGATTTCAGATTTTCTTCTTGACTGAAAATATCTAAGCGAAAAATAAAACCACCAAAGTCGACAACTCTTATTCTTGGGAGTGGGTGGGGAGTCAGGGACAGATTATTTGTTTCCTGTCCAGTCGAGGACAAATTATTTTAATTTTCAACAATTTCGATGACAATTTCCAAGATCTGCCTTTTAATCAAATGGTCGTCCCCTAACTATTCCATATTATTTAACAATAATGTGAACAACGTAATGTACAATAGTCCCAGAATGAAAAAAATCCGCCTCAATTCTTTTATTCCCTTTTGGACCAATCTGAAATATGCCTGCCAAGGAAAAATCTACAGAGGGAATAATGCTTGAAATTTGTTAATCATAATTATGTTAACCATTTAAGTCCAGCACAAGCGCTTAGCCATTCTCCATCCATCTGGTTTTGTCTTCGTCGTGCAACCACAAAGTGTTATTATTTTCAATTTTCCGTTTCATTTCTGGATGAATTTTGACCTGTTTATGGCAATTAGGATGTATGGGTAAAGGGGGGCAAAATATCATGGTCCCTGCTCCATGAAAGGACTTAAAATAACTAGATATAACGAAATCATCAAAAATAATCTTGAAGAATGTCTGCTGACCCTTACCATGGTGTATGCCTTTCACGACTTTGCACTTTATATATACATTAAATCACAGGAGTCTGAAGTTTTTGTCGTCAAAAAAAGAAAAAAATCCCGAATAAAAATTTACCTCCCTCAACGGAAAAAACACCAGAATGGCAGCGTGATTTGGATGACCCACCTAAACAAATAAGTTTGGAAAATAATCACGACTAATTCGGTATCCGGATTGTTGGTGCTACATGTATTTATTCAAGATGAAAAATTTAATCTGCTTGAAAACTAAGGGTCGTTAATGGCCCTTGACTGCTTACCCTAGACTCCAAAAGGAGTAAACATTTAAATCCGGAAAAAGTAAAAATATAATTTTCAAGTCGATAACTATTTCTTAATCCGGTTTTACACATTTATATATTTAACAAAAATATTCTTAACAAGAGGCCCATGGGCCACATCGCTCACCTGAGAAGCATTGACCATTCTGTTCTTTACCAGATTTCCCCCTTTTAATACATATTGCGACCTCACCCTACCCCACTGATCATAAATAGATATTTTGAAATCTACATTACCCCAGGATGCTTCCATGTGCACATAAGTTTCAGCTTTTCTGGCACAGTGGTTCTTGAGAAGATTTTCAAAGATTTTCCTCTATATTTCTATGTAAAACTTTGATTCTGCATTGTGGCCCCGCCCTACCACCTGGGAATTTCACTTAACAAATTGCATCGCTGTCCGCCACTACTTCAAAAGGATGTTCTTGTCATATCTTATTTTTAAAATGTTTTAATAGAGTGGTATGATTGATGGGGCATCTGTCTGAATATCGTGTGTATTTGAAAGAGAATGTAATTTGAAAATACACGGTATTTTTGTAAGCATCATCAATACTGTACTTTTGTTAAACTGTTCTTCGTTAGTTAATTAATTTTGGACCAGAAAATATTATTTTATAGCTTCCTGTTATATATTATCAAGCAATAAAATCTTTAAAACACATGCGCACTTTTTTTAATTTATTGCTCCCTTCCTGAGATTGGAGTTTAATTCATTTACTCATAATGAGGAGTGGAATATAGAATGTATAGAAATATAAGAATTTTCATAAATATTCAGATATTTCAATAAAAGCTCATATTTTAACTTTCATACATCGTTTGTTTTGCCTACAAAAAATTCAAGAAATACAAATTATCACCGCTTTCTTTGTGCTGGCTACTATCAAGTCATAAACAGCGTTTGATAATGCACAGTTTTTAGAGAGCCAGCTGCATGATATGAAATATAACATCCATGTTTAATAGAAAGTAGAACATTATTATTCTGACTTAGCATAAGGGTTAAGGAATGGGGTGCGGTCTAGGAACTTAAAAAATATTTCACTTGAATATAAACTAGTATATTTGAAGTGATCTGATTTCATATTCTGGTTGTTTACTAAGGGGGTAATGTTTATACTTTTTATATAATTAATTTTTACTTCATTTCAAGGTGATGTGACATAGTGCATATTATTATATACATTTAGGTACAGGTATATAATATTAATTGATATTTTGGAAACAATAGCTATTGTTTTTGTTCTTCTATGTTCATGTATATTATTGTAAAATTGTAAATCTTTGTAAATATTGTATGGCTATTGAGATTTGGAACTTGTGTCTAATCCCTTTGACATGTTGTCAATAATTAATGTTCAAAACAAAACAGGTGTTTAATGAAATATCTAATTAATGTACCTATAACTAAATCAATATGCAACCTTTATTTGATTTTGTAACATTATTTTTGTGGTTTTTTTTTTAACTTGTCAGCTTGGATAAATTTGTAAAGCATTTATTTGAATTTTCTTTTAAGTATCCTCTATAATAAAATATTTCGATGAATATGGCTTAGTCTATACTTCTAATGACTTCAGGTCAAAGTATTTTTCTTCATTTCGTGTCACTGTCATTGATTATAACTTTTCCTAAAGAGGTAGTATAGTAACCATGTACTCTCACGCTGAAATACTCCTGCTTTCCCGTTCTTTTATATTTTATATTTATCTGAGAATTGCGTGAAATAACAATGATATTAATTTTGCTAATTCCGACACATAGTTTCTACGTAGAACAAAAATCACATGATAAAATACATTTGAAATTTTATGATCATGTCAAATGATTTTCTCCATTATCATTGGGTAAAATCCCGTGTGGAAAAATAATGAACGCACGCATCCTTGGCAGTTAAATGTGTGATTTCCCTATCACTTATTATTGCCACTGAACGTGACATCCTTACAATATTGTGATTCAAGCAGTACTAACCGACCTTCGTATATACACTGTAATTACAGTGAAAACTACCTAACCCGAAACATGTGCAGTTCGTTTACCTGTGAATTCCGACATTCATTTCCATTCTTCTTCATAATAACTATTTTAATTTGTTACTTACACTGTGTTATCCGACATCCTTCAATACCTGCACAAAATTTGTTTTTCTCTTTATGCATGTCGGATAGGAAACGTATCACTGTAAGATATGTACTTTTTCTTCATTTTAAAGTGAATGCGAAATTAAATTGATCAATAAAGGAATGTAAGGTTTGGTAGAAACTCCCGGAGTACAAAATGAACCTTGCCTTTTGGATTCTGTGTTTATTTTCCTTTCCAGTTCTATATTAACTTTATCAGCTGGACAAATATGTGCTAATTCTGCATTCCTGTAGAACAAATATAACTTGACAAAATAATAACAATATGCTCTCCAAAGAACTCGAAGTCACATTTTTTTTCCATTTTAAGGGCTAATTAAGGCGCATTTTTGATATAGCATCGGAGTAAAACTAAATTTTGACCAATAATATACATGGATATTCTATACTGTCGTCAAGCAAGATGCCAAAAATAAGCAAACGTCTCCCTTTTCAAAGGTCATCTAGCAGTAAATTTTTTTTTAAAATGTAATAAAGTGCACCCGAAGAATTCTACATAATGTCATAAACATGGGCGTCCTTATCATAAGACGTTGGTATCTTGTCCTCAAACGCATGGTGCATAGATGTTGATCAGTAAATTATTCAAGGATCCCCTAGGGCGGTAAACAGTTTGCTGAAGTCTGAATAAAAGATGAAACTGAGGCGACTGGCGAACGCCATACTCAGCGCTTTCCTATCTGTGTATCAGTGCATTTACCTGGCCCGTTCAGGTAAAGAACCACGGTATTGACTCGTCCTCGCAAAACTGATAATTGTACTATTGATAGGATATGCGTTTAATTGAAAGGGATATGGTTGAGTCCAGGTTGACATATATATTGGGCCCAAAACTATGAGCGTTTTCCATCGATTTCCGAGCCCTGCAAAACAAGAGGTGATTCACATCGTCTGTATTGTCATTATGCTCCCGTCTTATTTTGTGACCTAATTAGTTAACATCTTTAATTATGCATGGAGTTATTCAATGTGCGTGTGTGTGGTATATGAGAGAGAGAGAGAGAGAGAGAGAGAGAGAGATGACAATTAGAGACATTGCAATATTGAGAGATAACGTGAGTAAATGTAAACATTGGTGTGATGGTTGTTTGTCTTGAAGATAATAAATCAGATATATTGTTTATAAAAATAAACAGATCGGAAACATTCAAATTAACTTATGGATAAGATCACGCTATTTTACATTACAGCAATTTAACTCAGCATGTGTATTTTTTTGTTTTTTCCAAAACAAATTTTAATTTCCCCATGAAACCAACAACTTGAATTAATGATCGAAACGTTTCGTATCAAAAAGTAGAAAACTGAACATACTTTCGTATAAGGAATATGTCAAAAAATCTACTTTGCAATAATAGAAACATTATATATTCAGACTGACAAACACAAAACTCCTTCCATTTCAACCAATTGAACCTTAACCTTTTTACATGTAACACTTTTCACTGGTTTGTTCCAATAGGTATTAACTTAAAGTTGTATGACATCAAACAGTAGTTCTTAATCTGAATATATAATATCCTAGTTAATTACATGTGTATATGAACTATTATATGCCATCATGACTTTTTGGGTGCGACAATAAATGCAAAACGTCTCCATGGCAAGCCCCCAAACTTTTGAACATCCAGACGCCATTTTATTCTCATTCATCCAATGTACTGTGGCGTCGTTTGCTTCTGTCTTAGGCCATTACCAGTTCCTCTTGTCCTATAGATGATGTTAGTTATCCCCAGTCCCTGCTACTAAGGTCTTACTCCTGAGCTAAATTGTGAGTGTGATAGCTTGGTCTCTCAGAAGTGCCTTCAAGGTGGTGGCATGATTTTTTTTTTAAGTCATACAGTTACGTGGACTGGTCCTGTATTTTATACCAGAACAAGCTTTAGTAGAGGTAAATTTCAGTGGGCCGGGGTTAGTTGATACTGGCATTGTTTCCTACCATAATAAAATTAAGTTTGTTTTCGGTACCATAGTCCAAACTGTCAATAGAAAAAGTTAAAAGGTTTGCCTCGAATGGTGTATTTCATATTCTTCCAATCACTAATTTAAAAAAAAATTCCTGACCAAAACGAGATCTGTAGCTTGTGATATTTTGAATACCAAATCCATACAACTTTAAGTACTGTCAGTAAAGTTTTGGAAAAACAATTCATCTTCTAAGAGGGTGAATAATTTCTTGGGGAGATTGGTATAACTAATGGAACCCATTCCTCAGACAAGTGTTCGAATGAAATGTATTTCACATATTACTGGTAGCATAGATTGGTCTCATTTTGAAAACCTGATGAAAAAAGAAACAAAGCCCTGGAAGTTGATGGCATTTGATTGAATACAATTACCTGGTGGTGACTACAGGCCATACGACTGATCAGGAGATAACAGTAACACTCGGGGGAGATACAAAGAATAATATTTACATATTTACGAAAGCCTGGTCGCCTTATTCAATTATTCATTTTGTGAACACTAAGGTGGAAAGCACGTCAAAGGACAAGATCTGAAAAAACGATTTCGTGAATATAAAGACTACATTGAATCTAAAATGAGAACAACTTAGGCTATGATGAAAGAGTTGAGGACAATGCGTTACATCATCACATTACTGCCTGGCCCTTCAATCAACTGAGTCCATCGATTCCCAAAGTAGGCCATCATAAACAAAATATATAAACATTCAAACATTTGTTTTCACAGGCAGAGAAAAACGCTTGTTTGCAAACCCACAGTTAATTTTCAACTCCTTAGAAAAATAGAAATGCGAAGAGTAGACATGCGGCTTGTAAGATCAAAGACTATTATTATGTAATAGCACGAAGCGCCAGCGTTTAAAGTCGCATCATATTTGCTTACGATTAACTTCAAATAAACGTTTCTGTTAAATAGTTATATAGTATGTTTTGGCCGTGAGTTGATCGATCCCCAGCTCTGTAATCAAACATTGGTGGGTCGTTATTGTGGTTTCCTATGGATGTCATCGCTATCTCCCTCCGCGCTTCTGTTACAGAGCCCAGTTCCTGGAATCTACCAAACCATTTCTTATCTTAGCATCAGTCGCAATGACACACGGACAATCAATAATATAACATCCTTAATGTGTTTTTCTCTATTATATTTTTCACTGATATGCTCGTTCGATTTTTTAACCATTTTCTTGTTGATACTAATCATTCCCCCTATTTCTTCCGTATGAAGCTATTTTCTTCCAACCAATTTATTCCCATAAAAAAAAGGAGCTATTTGTGAAGCACATATATTTGTCACGCCTTTCACCCGCAAGGCCACTGATTTACATATATATGTTTGTTTTCTTTTTTCTTACATGGAATTTCCTTTCCATGGAAAAGCTTTGAACTGAAAACCCGTAAATGCTAAAACCTTTCAATTCAGAAGTTTAAACTAGCAACACATAAAAATTAAAACGCTTTGCTGCTTTTTATCTAGAATAAATACCTTTCAAGATTGGTAGTGTTAAGAGACATTTTTCGGTCACCGCGTTATCCGCGACGGGGCAAGAGGCATTTTCATGTGGTTCCATGGTGAAACCTTCTATCATCCCCTGCTCTGACAGTCCTAGGGAGAGTGTCACTTCTCCGAGGTTTGTATAAACACCAACATTGAGAACTATTAAAAGGATTTGAGACATGTTTTGTCAGATAAATATGCATATAAATGTCCATTTAATTTTGCACTAGGAACATACAAGGTATAACAACTTTCCGGTAACTGTCGCTCTATAAAATACCAGAGCTGACAAGGTGTACAAAAGGTAAAAAGAACACAAAGCATAAACGTTGGGCATGTACTTTTGAGAAAATTCATCTTATACATACCGTAATCAAACATACGGTATATAAATTCCCTGATCACGAACTTAACATGTATCTTATATCACAATCTCTGAGGAAGAGGTCGATACTTCCTAATTAATTATGTGTAATAATGAATGCTACTTTTAATGAATTTAAAAATTGTTTTTAAATAATTAAAAGAAGTTGGTGTATCATTACATGCATATGATATGATTTTCTAATGTACCTTACGCTATTGACTTATTTATTTTCATTTTCAAATTAATTAAACATTAAAAAGTCATCAGAATTAGTGTCAAATATATCTGTATCTTTAAGCATCCCAATATAATTCGTTTAATATACATGTATATTTTATAGTTCAACACGTATACACATACAGGCATCCCATTTTAATTTTTTCAACAAACTAGTACTAGTATATTCTCGGTTGATTAAATCAACTTTGGATCAGAAATGTATTTAATTAGAATATAATGAGTTGAAGGTGACAAAGAATATATTAATATTCTAAACCAGTGGGCTTGTGAAGTGGTTCTAGGGTTCACGAATGTAAAACAAAAATGTCTTAAGTTTTTGCTGTAGGTCATAAACAGCCTTCACTGAAGTGATAGCGTAAAAACAGAGAGAGAGAAAAAATACCACCCCTGGTCAAAGATAAAAAACGAAAAATTACTCCATTAACTGGAAACAGAACATGCCCAACTTTAAAATTTTTCTCGCTTTTATTGTAACAATATTGTTTTCTTACAATATCAACAATGACTAAATAACATTTTTATAACAAAAAATAAAAATTGAAATTCTATTGTAGCAGCAATAGAAAATTGGAGAAAAAACAATAAAAAGCTGCAGTAATGGGGAAACTAAAAATTGTTATATAGAAAGAACTTGATCTCTTTTGTTTTTGACTGTTAATTTTCACCAAATAAAAACAAAAGTTTGGGACATTCCATTGACGCCTAATGTGAATTTGAATAAAACAAAGCTCTAAAAAAAATTATAATTATCTCCCCAAGATGACAAGGTATATATATATAATTATATTTCACACATTTCTTTCTGAAATGATTGTGGCATAAATGATATTCATACATGTTCAATAACCCTTTTTTACTACTTTAATAAATTCAAACCACGTCACTGCATTCACATAACTGCCAGAACAATAACATTGGAACATAAAAATTTAAAAATTCTCAGAATCGGTAGAAGTATTTCCCCTATACAAAAATTAAAAATACCTACTTGAAATCTTAAACCCGGTTCGATCTTATTTCAAATGACAAGGTATTCGAAATTACATAAAATAAAATCCAATCAGAAAATTAGTTTTTGATCAGCAATCGACAATTTTAAAACGATACCGTCAAGTGGTCAATTAACCAGAGGAGTCTTGTTATAGGCTAGTCGTCTAAGTATCTTTCCATTGTTATTGTTAAAGCAAACTCGTCTCGAGTTTCCAATTCGATCCGGCGCGAGTACATATGATATTTCTGAACGTACCCCAAAATCTGGAGACCCTTCCCGACCTTTCTATTGTGTCAACTCCAAGCTGTAATTTTCTGATGTAATCGGAGACGTTGCTTAAAGGTGCCTGTAAACTATCTATTCAATGTTCTCTCTTTGAAATGGATCTTTGACACAAACCTTGCTATTAAGTTCGAACAACAAAGTGCAAAAAATGTTAACGAGTTTTTTTAATAATGATGAAGACACTACTTTACGAGAGCTTTTGTGGATTGTCCCAAACAATGTATTTTTAAATGTAACCCAACTTTAAAGAGTTTTTTTCCCTTAAGTACAAGAAACAAAATTGTAGCTTGACAACCTTGTCTACAAAAATAATGTTATGAACACTTGCTCTACAAAATAAACAAAGGAGTTTCTGAAAGACAAAACATATTTTTGTACACGATTCAAATCGACAGATACATTGCTAGACCCTGGAACCGGACGATTTTGAGGAGACCTTTGGCCCGTGGTGGGGCTTCATGACGATCACGGGGGCCGGGTGGTACCCAATGTTCCCGCTACCCCCCACGTTAGATTTCCGGCGGGTGAATCGATTCGAGAAGAAAGTTTTCCAAGAGTTAAGAGTTTTAGAGCTCCATACCCACATTCCACTTGTTATACCCACTACAAGTGACATGAATATCTTTAACATGTAGACTTCAACTTGCGGGATAGACTGGGGTAGGCTACAGTCCTTTCCCCCGTCTTCTGTCTTTTCACAACTTAAAAGTTTAGAAGCTGCCAACCAAACGTCGTAGTTCACCCTCTCATAAAAGTAACATCCAATCACACAAGTAGCTGGCACAGTATATAACACCGAAAAAATGCCAATTTTGGCCATTAGTTTTTCCAGTTTTCGAATATTGGTTCCGTCCTGTTTTAAATTATTTCTAATGCGGAATAATGACACAAAGCCAGAGAGAATAAAGAAAGTTCCTAAAAGAAGATACACTATTAAAGGTGCTAACACAAATCCAGTTAATGCTTTAATATCTTGGTTTCCTACATAACACAATCCTGTTAATTCATCACCATCTACTTTCCTCATGGTTAGAATCACGATGGTCATTATGGACGGGATGCCCCACGCCGCCATGTGAAAATAACTGCTCAGGGTCTCTATTGCCTCCTGGCCCCATTTTCGTCCAGCAGCCAGGAACCATGTTAGAGTGAGAATAACCCACCAGAGTTGACTAGCCATTCCAAAGAAATACAAAATAAGGAAGACAATTATACACCAGGTACTGTCTAATCCTTCCTGAATTATAAATTCCGTACCATCTATGGTTTTGTCACATGAAATAGCATTGGGGCCCGTTATGGCCCTGATAAAAAAGGCAAATGAGTAAATGGCATAGCACATGGAAAGGAAAATGATCGGTCGCTCTGGGTATTTGAAGCGACTGGTGTCGATGACAAATGTAAGAAATGTAATCACAGTAGACAGGCAGCAGAGAGAGGCCCAAGCAACCGTCCAGTACTCTGCGAATTTTTTATCCGCCTGACGAAACATGACATCCACGTTACATCTAGCGGCACACGTGGAGTTGTCCGTCCCCGTGTCTACCCGGACAAATCTGTCCGGACACGATATCTCCGGGGGAACGTCTGGAAACCTGTGCCCTTTCGACCCCGGGGATCCAAGGTTTTTCACTTTTGATCCTATGGGTGAATTTGACATCTTAAGTTTTGTAATAATGTCTAACCAATCAGACGGGTCTTTTTCTTTGTCAAATATTCCTGTGCCGTCCGATATTTTTGGATCATCTGTCATGTTTGGCGCTTCCATGCATAAATTATTCGGTTTAGGGTCATCGTGTTGAGGAAGCTTTGAACAATCCAGCATTGGTGGCCACTGAAAACTGAATTTGGTTAATATCGGTGCACACTTACTTTTGACTTCCAAACACATTGAACGACACACTGGTATAATAAGGGTCTCATCTCCCATTTCAGTACACATTGGCGCGAATTGAGAACACAGAAAAAATCGTAATAATCTTGAACATCCAAATTGCACTAAAGGTGTAAACTCATGTACCTGTATGGCAGCATCTTTCTGGTTTGTATGTCCAATTAAATTTGGCATTCTTGTAAGGTTGTATTTCATATCCATACACATTGGTATAGTAATTCTCTCACATCGCGCGTGACGGTGAGAAATCTGTCCCCTAGCCCCCGGGATTAGTCCACCGTAGAGGGTTAGGATGAGGGAAAGCACCCACGTGTGCATTGTCGCAAGAAATTTAGTTGACTGCGTAAAAGTCCAACTACTACATGGCACAGATGAAAAAAATAAACAGGACTGTTTCCGTGTGAAGATCAATACAACAGAGATAGCATATTTAGCTGTTTAGTGTATCATCGATGTAAAGTGAACAGACACTGTGTTTGTAGGAGCGATACACCGATCTAATGTCAACCAGAGCAGCCGACCGGAACAGCAAAACACGTTGTTAAATATCCATCCGCACTGTTTACAATTTATGTTCCTCTAATCTGGCTAAAAATAACGCAAACTTCATCTGAGGTGATTCCGTAATCAATGATTGTTCCATTGATTTTAATTGTAGTGTTTCTAGAGCAGTGTCAGATTTTAAATGAGTCCATGATCTACTGCACTATTTCTTATCTTAAAAATATTCTATTTATTTATCCTTCCGCTAGTCAAGGTAGGCGGTACATATGCCTTTGATCTTGTCGCGAGTGAAGAGCTTCAACGTCAATCATAGCTTTTAAGCATTCTCCTGACATATTTTATGAGTAAATTATTCGCCGAACGATAACATATGGGTTTCTGTTTTCGTCAGGTCAACGCAGTGCTTCAATAGAGAGGCCCTTTTGATATATTATTAAACGGACAATAGTTCATGATTTTATTGTTCCATTATGTTTCATCGATTTAACTTTATATATAAATTTTCATTCTTTAAATTTCAGAGTCTTTGAATTGCTTAAAATCAATGTTTGCTTTTCTTACCTGGCCAGCACATTGAAACTTCCCGTTATGTTTTTGGAGCGAATAGGATATGAATACTTAAAAAGGTCCGATATACGTTTACTAATTATTTATTTAAACACTTGAATGGTGTGAATGGAACTGCATAAAGACCGCACTCAATAACAGAGTGGTCAGTTATAAATACTATTGATAACTTTTTGTAAAAAAAAAAAAAAAAAAAAAAAATCAAACAATAGCGCAAAATCAAACTAAATTATTAGATTGCCAATACTTTTTACTGCTCAGCATATTTTAAATTGATCCTTCTTCGTCGAGGAGACTTATTAAAAAATTAATATACAGAAAAAGAAAATAAATTCTTGAGAAAAAGTTCATTGTTTGCATGAACCATTCAAGACCAAAGAGATTTAATGTTTTATAGAAAGATTTAATTCTTCAGTGGAAGAAAAAATCATTAAAAATAACGCACATATATTACATCAC
Organism: Saccostrea cuccullata; assembly: GCF_032062105.1. Taxonomy (NCBI): domain Eukaryota; kingdom Metazoa; phylum Mollusca; class Bivalvia; order Ostreida; family Ostreidae; genus Saccostrea; species Saccostrea cuccullata. The sequence continues at coordinate 38,421 of NW_026934974.1, forward strand.
ATTTTTCACATTTTTATTATTATGAAATATTGTAAAAGCTAAAAAAAAAATTCCTGGTGCATATTAACATAGTTAACAAACAGCCTTTGATAAGGGATCAAATAGAATCTCGGGTGGAAGTGGAAACTTAAATATCTCTCTCTCTCTCTCTCTCTCTCTCTCTGAAAATTAAAAATGACTGTAGAGGGAGTATTTACATGCATTAAGAATGATTAAAAAAATCGATTTCAATTAAAGCAAAACAAAACAAAAAAAAAATATATCTACTAACAAATTCAATCTCTCAATTTAAAACTTAGAAACATGCAAGAGAGGTTTATCTGCAAAAAACACAAACGCGCTTATCAGAAAAGGGGGAAAACGCACCCTTAAATTACAGCAAGTCTAATGAAATTGTACTGTTTCAAATATTTTATTAGCCAAATCAAATCATAAATTTACTTCCGTCTGATTTAAAAGGTAAAATGTTTGGCAAGCTAGGAAACGGGCCTTTGCCAAAGAAAGCCATTTCCGTAGGCTGATGGTATTCACCCTCATACACGCGGAGAACGGGGTATTGTTAGGTACCAGAGAACCGCGACTATAAAACACGGTATCACTGAGCGAACTGTCACTGCCGTTAAATGGAAGCACCACATTAGGGCCCGACTGAATGCTTTAAAATGATATTGGAATAGTCTGGAGGCTGGAGATAATGGGACGTTTTATGGGGACCTTGATTGAGAATGGCTGGCTCTGTGACATTATTTATACCCAGATTACATTATTATTTCGTCCCTCTTCGTCTCTCGTTTAAAGTTGGGAATTCAACGATAATCATATGGTAATCATTGATAATTTGAGGATGTACTGTAATAGCTATGTTAAGTAACACCATATCCCTTTTTTCTCCCTCTCTCCAGCTCCGTGTAATTCGACTGTGTGATATACAAAACTTTATTGCCAGTGTTTTCATGAATAAATCAATTCACGATAAACATATGTTTCTTTGTAGCTGGCATATCATTACCATAGCTAATGGTCAGAAACATATTTAAATTGCACCTCTTGTAGGCTATGTAATATAAAACCAGATCGTTGAAATTTAAATACCAGGGTGTAAAATTCTAGAGCGGTCTGATTCTGCTGCTTTATAGTCATTGAGAAAATAAGATACATGGTATAGGAATGTAGGACATATGCACATTTGTACATAAAATATCAAAGGGTGTAATGTACTGAGTATACTGCTCTGTGGTTCTTCTTTATCGGCACACAAGCAATCTGACTTCAGGAGGCTGGGAATCAAGAAATTAACCATCATATATATTAACTTAAAAATTTTCGATATACAGCTGTAATACATTCAGTTGTCAACTATCATACATGTACAAAGAAAAAATTCTATCCCTCGCCTCTCTCTATCTGTCTCTCTCTCGTCTCTCTTTCTTCTATCCCTCGCCTCTCTCTATCTGTCTCTCTCTCTCTCAAAGAATGCTTACAAGGCAGGCACGTAGCATCGTTTTTGAAAGTGGGGGGGGGGGAGGGCCAACCAGAGAAAATTTTTTTTTTTACTTACTTAAAAAAGTTGACTCTCTCGGAAAATTTTAATTTGATATTCTTTGATATCACTATCCTATGGTAAAAAGTGGGGAGGCCAACCATCCCTTCAACGAACATTTTCTATAGTAAAAGTAATGTGTTGGGGAAAAAAGTGGGGGGGGGCAGGCCCTCAGGCCCCCCTGTTGCTACGTCCGTGCAAGGGACCATGGCTATTTGTCTGAACTAAACTGAATGTACATCTTCGTATTGGTCTCTTTCTAAAGCAAACATAGGGACACAACATTCCGATGGTCTTGCAAACTTTAAAAAAAAAAGCTTATATGCATTTTTAGGTGGCTTATGAAGACAAAATATCTTTTCTTGTATCTTTTCAATCGGAGGAAATTATCATTTTGCAGTTCAGAAAAGAAAAAAAGTTGATGCATTTCTTGTTACTGTCTGAGATGGCGTGAAGCCCTGTGGTTATAAGAACAGAAGTATTGTGTTATAATTCAAATTTTAACCACAACAAACTCCAAATATTTAGATAAAATCGTCGCTTGAATTGAATTTATATCAAAATATTTGTGTTTAATTAACCAAATCGACGTAGCTATCAAATCAGCAATATTCCTCGGTTAAAGCTCTAACTCTACCGAAGCGTGATTACAATACACCTCAGTGATAATCAGAATAATTGAATTGCGGGCGTGAAAATTAAACTACAAAATACAATTTGAGTCTTTCCACCTTAGACTAAAAATACATTTGGTACAGTTTGAATAGAGTATAGGCCAGTGCAATGTTAAATAAGACTAGTTTTCTCTTTTTGTGTTTTGTGGCGTGTTCTTTGCCCGAGCGAAATTCAGTTTAAATTTACAACAAATATTATTACTAGATATCACAGGTTTTTCTTAAATTTCCTTGATATCACAGGTTTGTCTTAAATTTTTTTATGAGACTTTAGATAATATACTAGTATTTGAAAATATTTGAAAATAACACAAGGAGAAGGAAATAAGTAGAAAAAAGAATCCATACAAATTATACAACTGTCAGAGTCAGGAAATGGATCAAAATAAGACAAAGCAAGTTAACTAAGCGGAAAAATAAATGCTAGGGGATATTAATATAGAAATAATTCAACATGTTTTCCTTAAATTTTAGTGAAAAAAGGCATCAAATTAAGAAATGTTTGTCTTAATCATTAATGCCTGAAGGACTGCAGTTTATGACATAAACTATTAAATAAAATGAATATTACGTTTCTTCATCGTTTTATATAACGCTAAAGACACATTGATAACCTTACATGACGAGCTACGGTCCTTAATCGACAGAAAACATTTCTATGATGTATACTACTCATAACCAAACGCGACGGCAAATGTCTTTCTCGTGTAAAAAAATAAGTATGAAAAAATTGTAAAATTTATCACCTGAGTCAGATAAAAGAATGAGGATAAATGATATAACGTGAAGGGCCTTAGCGGGCCGGGCAGGGCCCGTCACTCTACTGACAGTAAATTTATTTAGCGAAGTAAGAATAATGGATTTGACCATAACATCATAACTGCTTATTCAATAAAATAATGACTCATTAATGACCGACAAAAAAGATAAAACTTTTACCTAACCTAGGTTTCAAATTATGTTCATTTTTCTTTCTTAAGTGACTTTTTAAAAAGGGGAGGGCAAAAGGTACATGTCAGACATTTTGCTTTGCTTCTAAATGATTTGGAACTCACGAGGAACATTCTATCTTCCCTTAATTTGATAAATGTGTCAATCTATAAAGAAATAATACTGTTCTTTAATTTCTACAATAGCTACTCCGATATTAAGCGACATGTCATTCTGAAACACAATATTGTACCAATAAGTGATAGAGGAATTGATTCATTAAACTCGACTGTATGGAAACATTTCTTTATATCCGGGTTGAACGCTATTCATTATGTAGACCTACAAATACGAATATTAAATCCGCAGCCTATTACCGCTGTTCGGAGACCCTCGATCAATACCTGTAATTCCTTTACCCACACTTAAACAGGTAAAAAGGACTCCACATACTTAGGAAGCTCAGGTGATAGCAGGTGCCCGTGATAAGGGGTGCCCAGGTCTGATTAATGCATTAAGAAAAGTTTGATCTCGAGTTAATCCACTGCAGTATTTTAAAACAGCTTCATTCGATGACATTTGTCCCAGCGAAGAGAGGACCTCCCTCAGGTTCGCACTTTGCCCTCGCTTTCCTAAGTAATGCTGTCGGAATGATATAAAATAAATTGCCAGGATTTTTACACAAATTATAATAGTACGGCGGCATAGGGGACCTATTGTGCATTTTGGGATAAAAGCACCATTTTTGGCACAAATATAGACATTCACAATGTAAATAAATCTGGATATTGGGCCATCGCAGAATCACGCCCTGACGGCCATGACAGCCATTTTACAAAATGGCCTCTTAAAATTATTTATGGTTAATATTTCCTAACTTATTTCACAAATTTCACAGACTATCATGGTTTAAGATAGTAAAAACAGTACATTAATTACTATTTAAAACTTTTTTAGTGCTTATAATAAAGTTTATGCATATGACATCTCTTTCTAACATGTACAGCTGAACTTTGCCACTATGTCGTAAGATGAGAAAAAGGTAAGTAAATTTCACACATTCCTCAACCTAAATTGATATTGATTTAAGGATATCCAATCCTCAGCCAGGAAGGATAACCCCAAAAATTCATATTTAATTTGAAATGCATCAAAATGTAGCTTGAAAATGAAATTTTTTTCATGCAACAATTTTCATTATATTAATCTTAATAAGATTCAAGGTTTCTGGAAGTCTTAGAGAAGGTCTTATAAAAGTTGACAATTGTACCCTTTAAAAGGAGAAAAAAATGATACAATACAGTTTAGAGAAATAAGATTTTCTTGAATCCAGCCTTAGATACCAATGATTATTAGCATGATATAAAATGAGAAGTGATTTGTGGTGTCTTGCAATGATAGCAAAAGCCTTTTACACTATGTATTATACAATACATGACGGAAACAGAAGACAAAAAAATACCAAATAAGTATAAAAATCATGACAATTTCTCTGAATACCTGGATACCCATCGTTTTTTAACCTAAAATATATTTGTTGATCAATTTGCAATTAGAAAATGCACAGCTGATATTCCTATTCGTTTTTTCTGCAAAAATATTGGAGATTTGACGATTTTCCCTATATAATATGATTAACTTTAATCTTTACCTTAGAAGAAATACTGTGGATAAATTTACATAACTCTGTGGATTCTAAGATACTTTTATGAGTATTTTTGATTACTTAACTGCTTATTTTATAAACCTGAGGATCGGACTACCTTAATATATGATCCCTTTTAGATATAATTTAATGATACAAAGAGCTTATAAACAGTTTATCTAGTTATCGATATCATTTGAATTTAATGTAACAGTCTTATCTATATTCTTGATATACTTCCCATATAGTCACAGTTACAATATCTACAATGTTTTGATATTATAAATTCTGTATGAAAAAGCTACTGACTTTAAGCAAGGCAGTAAACCCTGTTCATGCGAGTTTAATGCCTTCCTAAAATCACAAAAGCGTCCATTTTATTGTCTATTAGTAAAAAAGTCTCAGCAGCCTGCTTCAATTGGCTCTTGCTATATACATGTACATGAATGCATTTTTAAACTTAATATTGCTAAACTATTGATCAAAGGATCATCTGCTGACTATTCATACAATGATATAAACCATTCAAAGTACTGTAAAATCACTTTTTATTCGCAAGAACTTTATTTACACGTAATTATGCCAAACACTTTCCTCGCAAAATTTAATTTCTCGCGTATGATTTCATTAAGCAATAAACCACAATTCGTGAAATTTTTGTTTTGCTTATCAAGAGTCAATGACTATTTCGCGAAAACAAGGTGTTGCCAAAATTTAGTGATCTACAGTAATTAGTATATGTCGTTTGAGCCTCGGGCTACATATCCTCATTGAAAACCCTACGTGCATAGAAGAAAATCCTAGAATAAATCCTCCAAAGAATGAAACCCCAAAGAATGGAGACGAGCTTGATACTTATGTTAAAAGAAATCTTCGAGGTTTCCTTGTTTCATTTGTAAGACAATCTGGAGAGGAGATTCTTCTCACATCACAGTGATGTCAAGCCCTTCCATCCGGTTATTCAATGGCTTTAATGTTTTAGGGGTGTTTAAGATGAATAGAAATAAGTCCAAACAGAACGAAGACTTTCTTTGACCAAATATTTCAAACTTATCTTTCCAATTCTCTTCAGACTTTCCGCAGAATGGTCTGCAAGCTCAATAAAAGTCAGAACTAAGAGGTAATGCATGTACAGTGCAGCTCTATGTTTCACTGGGATTGCTAGTCATTGATCAAAAAGGAGATCAAACACCTGTAATAAACAAATTAGGTATACTTGGGCCATCTTGAAACATCCGTATTAATCTCTGGTCCACCTACTTTCCTTCAGAGAAGAGCTGATGAGATTTTTTGTCATCCTTGATATGTGCATTCATAAGATTTTGTTTCAGATCAATGAGAAATACAGAGAACACTCTCTTGGTATCCATTTCTTCATTGCTTACTTTGGGGTGTTCTGATGTTTCGCTTACATGTAAAGGTGGACAACAGATTGCAAGCTCTGTAAGAGCTGAAAGTGATCAAAGCTGTAGACTTTTTGAAGGTCAATGCATACAGTAATTAATCTCAAATATTCAATGGAATGTTACAAATTTGGATCAGTCAGCAAACACAAATTTAGAGAGTCAGCAAACAGGACACTCTAAAAAAAATTAGAGTTTGGATCAAATAAGTAAGCATCCCCTGTCGATCGGTAACATAGCTGTGTGCTCCTTGTCTTGATGGGTAAACGCAAATATCCGTAGACAATTCAGTGTGAAAATGGTACCTGGTGGTAGAGGGGGCTACAAAGTGGAATGAATACTTAAAACTTCTTCTAAAGAACACAGAGATTTGGTTTATTCAAAGATATGCTATCATCCCTAGGTCTCGAGTTTGAGCCACAAGAAAGGATCAACGTTTACATGGGAGTATATGAAAACTTGAAATCCAAAAGGTAGAGACGATATGCTCGTGAGCTTATTTTGAATAACAAAGAATATGCGTGAGAAAAGTACATCTGTTGGATAAACCAAAGCTTTGTGTTCTTTAAAAGAAGTTTTAAGTTTTCCTGTAGATATTCATACCACTTTGTAGCCCTCTCTGCCACCAGGTACCATGATTTTAACAAGCTTTTAAAATTAATCAATGATTTTTAAGAAGTTTTTGTTGATCAGTAACCTCCCCTTAAACAGAGAAAGTGTCACCGGAGTAAACCAATCTTCAATCAAGGATGACACAATCCAATGCTTCAGTCTGCTTGGACCTTAAATTTGACATAATATAAAAAAAATGAAAATTTAACGATGACAAGCTCAAAGAAAGTTAATGTACAAATTATCTTGCTTGAGCCCTAAGCACGGATGAGTTTTAAAATTATGAGCACATATACAGAGGTATTTATAAACTTTTTTAATCCAGTAGCTACTATAGTTTTACAGAAGTATGCTTATAATTGTGGCTTATGATAACCATTTTGAAAAATGGCTGCCAAAATTGTTTATGTTTGACCAATGAAGTGGCCCAATATCCAAAAATGTTTGTAATATATTACTCTACCGATACGCTTAATCTCACACTTTTATCACAAAATGCACAATTATTTGAAAATTTTCAGCTATGCCGCTTGACTATAATACTGATTATCAGTCCCATTGTAGATTATATATTAGTTTTTCATTGCAAATCAATGTATATATTTATTACAATAGTTGAAAATAGTTCACAGTCGATGTCACACAGGTGAAAATAATTATAAAAGAAAAAGAAAATGAAGTTTCCAAAATTCATTTAACAATTCATTATTACAATATATACGGGTTTTTTGCCAGCATAGACATATTCATAGTTTGACACGAATCTTTTCTGAATATCAATGATGAGGACATCTTCACCGATACTGGAGAGAGGAACGTGTTTCTCCTAATAAGTATGTGTCTGTGCCTCTGCCGACAGCGATTACGTTTTTATGGACCAAAAGAAAAGAAGAGAATGAGTTTATTTTTATGAAATTTCTCTATAAAACCACGATGCAACTTTAACAGTATTGTGTCAAGTTACCTTTAATTCAGTTTGTGTCTAATAATCTTCTAAAATATAAATTTGGGTTATTCTGAAGTGCAATAATTGGAGAAAAAATCATGAAATACAAAAATAAACTCAACGTTAAATGTAAAAGTGCTTGTTTCTCTGTAGTTCATTAATTGCATAAAAAGTTATGAATAACAAGATAAACTCAACTTCTGTCAAAATTCATCAAAAAGGACACATCATCTTTGGCATAGAATAATGTTTTTATAGGAAATAGATGAACATGTATTATAATGGAACAAAACATAATTAGAGAAAAAATCTCATGGGAAAGGAAAACACTAGCATAAATTTCATTAATCATTATTTTATCTTCCGAAAAAATGGCTTATAAATTTTGGTCAAAATAAAAGAAAAGATAATGCAATAGCTGTTTTCTTTTAAAGTTTGGTGAGTAACCTAATACTGAAGGTTAACACAAACTATGCTAAATGCATTACCTGACATGAAAGCTTCCTTGACCACCTGAGAACTACAAAAACACAGAATCCTGGCCTATGGTACTGTAAGTGTATCTCCACCCCTTCTTGAATTTTTTAGAAACGATAAATTAACAAATATACATGAATTCCTCGTTTGTCATAACAATACTTGGATATATTTAAATGGCGAATTTCGAAGTATTGGAGGTGACAGACAAGGGATTCATGTACGGGTATTTGCTACCTTATCATGTCTAAAAATTCCTACAAGAAGGGGGGGGGGGTAGGGTACATGTGCATTAACATTGGTCAGGAGTGTGTGGTGAGAACCACGTGGTACAAAACGGTCTAATTCTTAAACGGTATTTCAAGTTGTCGGAGCATTCGGGGTGACAGAAGATACGCTCTTGTATTTATAAGGTCTAGTACATCTGTATTTAATTTTTATAAGGTCTAGTACATGTATATTGCTAACCCCCCCCCCCCCCCCTCATTTCTTTTAAAACATAAGACCGAGTCAGTTTTAACTTACTTTCACAGTCAATTTTTTTTACACGTAAGCAATATATGAGAATTTACATATGTTTTCACAGAAAATATATGTGTGGAGGGGGGGGGGGGTCACACTTTTTCAATAGTAAAAGATTAATTTGGGTTAATTAGGAAAAAGGGTGTGGAGGTGGTGCAGCCCCCATTGCCCCTTTCACGCCCTGGTCCATTGACACTACATTCTTGGTTTAAACACCAATTTTAAGAGAACAATAATTTGTTAGTTCTGTTTCTCCAAACCCCAATGTCTTGGATACAATTTCAGGATTAGGTCCATTGGTAAGAATCGTTTCAGTTTTTGCAGTACTTTTTGCTATTCAAATACATCAACCTTCTTTTCATCTTGACCTTTCCTTACACCTTAACCTCACTTTTCTTGAATTAGCATTTAGCTTATAGTTTTAAAGAAACCATTCAAGATCGTGTGCTAATCAAACTTTATAAGTTGGTAAATACTGAGATGTAAGACATTTAACTTCATTATTTTTTTTTACTTTGACCTTTCCTTTCACCTTAATCACTCTTTTCTAAAAGTACCTCAGTTAAAAAAAATTTAAGAACAGTGTTATCAAACTGCACATGCCGCTACATACTGATGAGAGCCATTCGACTGCATCAATATTTTCTTTACCTTGACCTTTCCTTTGAACGATCACCCTTTTTGAAATTAATGTCAAACCCCGTAAGTTTAAAAATACTGATATAAGCTATTCAACTGCATCAAAATTTTGACCTTGACATGTCCTTTGATCTGACCTTACTTTTATCAATTTGTGTTTACCTCAGCATTTAAAAAAAGCATTCATGGTATTTTTTTAAATTAAACTTCACTTGGTAAGCATTTCAACCGCATAAACATATTTGCCCCTTACAATTACCTTTCCTTTGACCTTGAGTATATTTTTCTTACATTTGTGTTTAGCTCAGTTTTAAATAAACCAATCGAAACATTTTATTAAACGTAATATATTGAAATTTAGATATGAGTTAGAGTTATCCAACTGTAACGTTAACCTATTCAATTACGTATACTGTAACGTCAAGACGTTTGACCTAGAATTGTCCTCTAACCTTGCCCTCACTGTTCTTAAATTTGCATTTTGTTTAGTTTTTAAGAAATCATTTAAGATATATTTATGTAAGCTTATGCACTTATACATGTACATAATTTGCTGAGAATTTATAATCTACATGTATATCCAATTTTTACAATTCAATCTATTAAAAGAATCCATCCATGATTTTATCATCAAATTTCATACACTAATGCAAATTTTTATGGTGCATTACTTTTATATCTTCGGAGGGGCATTCATGTCCTATGGACATATTTCTAGTTTTTATATCATAACGAACTCCTGAAAAGTTTTAAAATGACAAAACTTCAATGAAAATTTTGCACTTTAATAAAACTTTTTTTTTTTTACTTGAGATGATTTTTCAAAAACAAACCGAATTTTTACTCAGAACGGCATATCTTTGCTCAACGCTAGAGTAAAGTTTTGTGTACTCTTATTAATTTTCTGATATTTGATGAGACTAGTCCGTGCAAATATAATCAAAGAATGAGAGCTAGATTTCGATTGAATATTTTTGTCGAATAAAGTGGCTTGAACTTTGTTGTTTTTTAAAGAAATGAGAATCATTAAATTGGAGAAAAACGTTTACATCTCAGTACGCTTAGTCATTTTTCTTTTTACCTTTAAGATCTGTAACTTATGAAATCATTAATGATTTATCCTCAAGTCAAACTTACAAACTTATAATTAACAGAGTTTTGATCTTTAGGGGCTTACTCACATACATGTAGATCAATCATGATGGCATTATCAGTTATAAAGACCGAATTCAAAAGTAAAACATACTTTTCCCTTTGTTGGCCAAGACTTAGACAATTAAATATGGTATAAAAATTTGTTTAAATTCAGATCATAAAGTCTTTTATGAAAAAAATAAAATTTATAATTGTGAATGATTAAACTTTTTTTCACAGTGTTAATTTATAGACCCTGTTGCATAATTATTTAAACACTTTAATGTAAAATCATCCAAGACAACGTGCCAAATTTTTAATTTTGTGTTTTTCAGTAAGACAGAAATATTTATACCAATCAAATTAATTCCATGCGCAGCCATCTTTATTGATAAAGAAAATATTGTACATACATTTTAGTGACATATAGGTCCAATGGGAAATTGTACACATGCCCCTATAATTAAATATTTACTTATGAGTACTTTTAAATATTTAAAATTTGTTACATAAAATAAACCATTCTAAGGCATCATTTTCCCGCATGGTTTAAGAAAGACACAATTCACAATAATTTAAAAGTAATTATTAAAATCTTTTAAAAGTTAAGATACTGTAGTCTATGAATGATACTATTTTTTTCTTAAATATTCTCCATAGTTTACTATTGTATCAAGTACTTTCACAACTTTACATTGTATTTATATATACACTTGCACCGCTCATAAACGAACTAGAAAAGGCTGGATAAATTGTTCAAAGAACGATAACTTCAATTTAATAAGCGTCATTTTCAGGACGCATTCTTGGGGTGTTAAAAAGATAATTTTGAAAAAAGTAAAATACTGTTTTAATTTTTTTTTATCCCCAACCCCAACCACAGGAGAAAGGTCCTGTGGCAAAAAAGCGTCTGTGTGTCAATAATTTGAATCAGTCTAGGCCTCGTTTTACAAAAAAACATCTAAATCAAAATGTAATTATGCAAATACTTCTCTTCTTACATTACAAAATAAGCTTTTAGAAAAGGTTAATTCCTTTTGAAAAGAATTTTGAAAGATATATTTATCTAAACAATTTTTAACAGACACATAACTTTTGTAAGATTTTACAATCAACTGAATAAGATCTTTTTAAAAACGGGCCTTGGCTATGCTTTTAAAAAAGGAACCTCCCCAATAATGAATTTAAAAACAAACAAAAAACCTCAAAAAGAATACTGTTTATTTCCTGATGGTACAGGATTGTTACTCTGAACACAATATTTCATAATGCCACTCAAATTCATATAAATGTTCTTAGGTAAATCACAAATTCAAATCAATTAATGTGTCACATTTGTTTATATACACTGTACATGTAAATCATCATAAAACAAAAGATGAACTTATTGTATGTACGTAAAGAAAATGTCTTTTGTTGACTAGATACCGATATGCTAAATTTTGAGATTGTTAAGTAAAATGTTGAGCAAATGCTCAGACTAAATAATGTAAGAGATTCTTTATAGGTTCTCCAAACTAAATTTAGACCTCAATAGTCCCTCTATTGCTATAAGTCCCTCTATTTTCTCTCCACCATTTCACACAGACAAGCTCTGTAGTTCCTGGTCCTGTGACGATTTCTGGCGCTCTCCGGTAGCGAAATCCACATTTCTTTGTTGCAGATCCTCCAACTTCCACTTAATCAAGTCATCTGCAATTTCCTATAATCCAAAGTTTAAAGGAATGTTTCTAAGTTCTATTAAAATTGTGAAATTGAAAGAAAGACATTACAGTTTGTTAGACACTGAAAAAAGCTTATCATACCTTTATATCGTTTTCATTCATTCTAGGTCTCTTTTTCCTCAGCATCAGGCAAACATAATTCTACAAGTATATTTAACGACCGGTGTAACTAATCGCTTTGAGACATTTTAATATTTTGTTTTCTAAATCAGTGAGTTATAATTATAAAGTGCAATGTTTTACATACTAGATGCATTCAGTGGTGTCGTACTTGAAAATGTTCAGCTGATGGAAAAATGTAAGGCCAAATGTTATTACAATACGAAATATATTTAATTATTTATATAAAGTGTTAAATATAAACAGTTGTTAGGAAAGTTTGTCAAGGATACGCTTGGCTTCAAGACGGTGCTGTCATCATAGTAGATCAAACATTTACTATTCTGGTAAAACTTCACATTCAGGCGAAACACGATGGTGTGAATCGATGATGATAACTACAAATCAAATAATAAAATAAAAGCGGCATTTATCGACATATTTTTAAAATCAAAACAGTGTGCTCTTTTTTATACTACATATAACGTAAATTACAAAGGAAATATATGCTTTACTTTGATAAACGTATACTCACGTTTTTCCTACAACAGTGCATGAAACACAAAGAACACGGGCAAATCAGAATGACAAGAACGGATCCAAGCAAAGCTAAGATAGCGAATAATCCACCCTCTCGGAGAATGAGGCAGAAACCAACAAAAATGCTAGCAGTGAACAGGATTATTGCAAATAAAAGACAAAAACGCCCTTTAGAAACAAAAAGAGGATAGTTCCGGAAAAGTGCTCTTGAATTCAACTCATCCTTAATGACGTTGTAATGGTTAGCACACTGTAAAAATAAAATGAAAACCACTTTTTTCTTTAATAAAATATCTATTGAAAAAATTAACAGTCAAAGATTTCCATTCACACTACTTCAGTTTGTCTGAAAATTTTGATTATTTACATCTGCATTTTACAATTTTTAAATTAAAAAAAAATTAAAAAAAAAAGAACAGAAATTTCTGAGGAGACTGTAGCTCTACTGGTTTGAACTTATGACAAAAGACATTTGGACTTGAAACAATGACAACAGCAATAAAAAGAATAAAAAATCCTTGGGTAAATGTTTTTGACTGGCAAGTTTTATTGATGTTTGACTAAAACTAAAAGAAGGCAAGCCTTTTGAAAGAATTGAACTGGCTTTTTTTATATTAGTCGTAACCGTGACAACACTATTCTTAAAAATAAAAAAAGATATTAGGAATATGTGTTTTTAGGTTTAATTTTGTGTGGCCTACTTGTGAAGGAAGTTTCATGGACACCAGAACAAAACTGTAATTTGGAGAAGATTTTCACGAAAACAATCTAGTTTCAGTACCCATAGCCATATCATACACCAGAATCAAAACCAGAGGATTTTAAAGTATATGTACTAGCATCGACGTTATATGGAAATTGGGAAAATATCATAATTAATATTTTTCAAAATTAATTCAAGTCAGAGTAGTACTATTTTTTTCTCTTTTGCAGGGTATTTATTGACCTTTTTTTGGAGCAAAAGATTAAGACCTTTTTTAATACCGATTCTGATTTACTTATACATTTATTTTAAAGGACTTTTATTTGTGTTTCGAATCATTTGTATGAATTTTTATTTCATGAATTCGGAAACAACATGCACTTTTTAACAGTAAGGATGGGGCAATACATGCCTCTTAGACCCCACTAAAAGAACCCTGATTCCACTCAGTAAATTCAGAAGTTGCAAAGTAATGATTTCCTACAAATAGTTGATCACTTATAAAACATTGAATGTGAATATGCAGTTTGCTATTACCTCTATGGTATCGAGATCAAAAGAGGCGATTTTCTCTTTTCGTGATCTTCCAATGGATGAAATCTGTAAGAGATGCCATGGTCCAAAAATTTTGCTTTCGAGGCAAACTTTTGACAAAGAAAGGTTCCAGTATATGTGTTTAGAGTGGCATTGTCCACTGCAATAAAAAGATCTTTAATTAATTTCAAAAATATAATAAATAAAAAGCAAAAGATATTTTTACATGCACTGGTCATAAAAGCGTGGAACAGAAAAAGTATATGATTGATAATTGATTTATTAAATCAATATGTGCATTACACATTATTATCACTATAAACAACCAATTTTATTGACAAATAAAAACTCACTATTCCGTCTTTTATGTAAAGGATCAATTGAACCTACAGGAAAAAAATAAATTTATTTCAACTCTTAAGAAAACCCTGGATGAACTACAACATGCACTAAATGAATTTCATACATATTGTCCACAATGGAAATTTGCAAGTGAATGCCATTGTTTAATCCTTGGGGTGTTTCGTACATAAGTATACCTCTTTAAGGATGATTCAGACTGTCTGAGATGATATTGGACTGCCAGATATATAAACTCCGTATGCAGGTGATGAAGGTTTAAAACAAAGATTTCTGTATTTTCAAAATAATGTTGAGAAAAGTTATAGAAAATGTTACAGAATTTAAATATTTAGGAGTTAAAATTTGTAAAACAAAAAAAAAGCTATGTACGGCATTATAAGAAAAATTAGACAATTTAAATTAACTGTTGATTGCAAGTTTGATCTTTTTGGTAAAGTTGTTGTACCAGTTTAATTGTATGACTCTGAAGTATGGGGTTTTGAAAATCTTGATGTTACTGAACGTTTACATCTAAAATACTCTATATAGATTTCAACATATAAAATGATATTGTAGAATGATTCATACTAGGCAAAGCGTTTTTCAGACCCGTTAAATAAAATTGTAAATGTATTATACAAATATACGTTAAAACTTTATTACGATGGAAATTTAGCAACCCTTGGTTAAACTGCATACAGAAAATCTGTAACATGTGCATGTGGTTTATATCATTTATGAATGATCACACAAGGGGATGGGGGGGGGGGGGCAGCCCGCGAAAAAGAATAAATTTGCCCAAACAAACATAATCAATCATATTTTAACACAAACTTCTTTCAGTGCCAAATGTTCTTCTTACAATAATTACATTACCCTTATATCACTTTATTGTCTTCAGCCAAAAGTGTGTGTGTGTGTGTGGGGGGGGGGCAACCAGCCTTTAATGAACATTTTAATGTAAAAATTATTTTTGAAAAAAGTGGGGGAGGCTGCCCGCCCCCTTTTTATGTTCCTACGTGCCTGAGTTTTTTTTGTTTGGGCGAATAAACTGAACTTGAACTTGATAATTTTTGTTGGGATTAGAATTACAAGCACTTTATCAAATTAAAATTGAAATTATGCATAAAAAATTATAATAAAAAAAATCAGTGACACCTGGATTCAGATAAGCCTCGTATATTTTTGCAGGTACATCAATTTCTCTTTGTGCGTCAATGTAAACGTAGGACTTTAAAAAGGGAGGTAAATCTTTTCCTAAAGGCCGAAGAAGTAACGGAATCACGTTAACATCGGAAAAACCCGTGAAAGACAATTGAGCTGCTTCACGTGCTTCAGTCACGCACCAATGACTCTGTAAATAGTTTGGACTCAAAATTATTAGAACTTTGACACTTTTCCGCATATTTTCTGCAATGTTGTCGTCAATATTTTTCCCGGGAACGAAATTCCTTTCGAAGTTCATACATTTCATATGAAACCTCTGCTCCATACACCCACAGATTTCGTTTGCATCATCCCTATCCTCTGAACTATACGATATAAACAAATGATACTTCTTGTCCGACTGCAAAGGTAAAACGTCAAGTTCACAGTGTTCGTCATTCTGTAGAGACTGTGCATTCTCAGATTCAGTGAAACTCAAATTTTCCTCTCGATCCAGATGCAATGTATGATTAAAATGTTTGTTTTCAAATTCACTATCCGATATATCACTACAAATGTTGTTTGAAAGCAGAGGTAATCTGTCTGCTGCCATCATTCTAAGTTCCAGCAATGTGATTTCCATTTACTCTCAATTTCATTTCTGAGAAGTTTGGAATCCAGATAGTGTCATTTTTCATTTAGCCTAAGTTTTACACGATGTCTGTTGCATTGCCCTAATATCATTTTCTTTATTCTACATGTATATAGATGATGAACTTCTCAATTGTCTTTTCTTTTTATTTTTATTTGGATAAACACTTCTTTATTTTTTTACTTTTACATATTTCTTGAATTTGTTTTCGACAAAATTAATTATTTAACTAATAATTATGTCATATAGAGAGCGCCATACATTATTAATTACGTTTATAATGATGATCACACTGCATGACCATGCATATAGTTATGAGGCACTTAGTTTCTTTGTTCTGTTTATCGAGTTACTTTTTACCCTTGATTCAAGTAAGTATTATTTGCCACATAATGTAATGTGCTGTTATGCTTTTTATGATGTTTTGTACAAATCTGACTTTTGAATCATACATGAAATGCTATTTTTATAAAAATGTGAGTGTTAAGACAAAAATAGATGGGAATTTACATGTTTACGCGAGCTATTTCTAGTCATTGCTAGCTGTTGCCCGCATGGCGCATGGTTAGAGCGTCTGCTCTAGAGTCGCGTTCAGTAAGTAGTTGATCCTTATGTCGCGGGTTCGAATCCTACTGTGGAACGTGGAGACCGATCCTTCGGACGAGACCGTATAAACCGAGACTGGTCCCGTGTCGCAGTGGGTGCTGGCACGAAAAAGATCCCTCCCTGCTCAATTGCCCTCAGTGCCGAGTTTATAAATAAAATTTGCATATCTCCACCAGCAAGTGGTGGCGTCTCAATATTAGTGAAAAATTCTCGAGAGGGACATTAAACATTATACAATAAATCAATCTAGTCATTGCTTAAGAAAAGTAAAAGATTTTAGTTCAACAAAACGGTTAGGCATGTAGGTATATATACGAGAGTTGTCAAAAAAGTTCTGGACAATGACGTTTTTTGTTGAAATAAATTGTTCTGTATAAATCCATTTTATATCAAAATATCTCTTATGAAAAATCAAGTCAGAATGATTTAATTTTTATTGATGGAACTTAATATTTGTGTAAAAATCGGGGTCTTTAAAGAGGCTTTATAATCATTTTCTGATATCTTAAGTATCGCTTACTATATAGACAGTGAAAATACAAAACAAAAACCCTAACAAATATGTGTCAAAACTTGACTGAACAAGATGTGTTTGTGAAACACTGATGCCCCTGTATAGCAACATAGCGAAAGGTAAGCTCTCTCAAATGCAGTACCCTTAGTAAGGCCTTTTCGCAAGAAATACAAATGTGAAATTAGAAAAAGCCCTAGCGCCACCCGTTCAAAGGTTATGAGCAAGATTGACGTTTTTAAAGGTAGGACAAACTCCGTGGTCAAAGTCAAAGGGTCAAGGTTGTTGATTTCTTAAGAAAGGCTTTGTTTTCAAAGATTACATATGGGAAGTATGAAAGTGCTGGCCCTTACCCTTCAAACGTTATGACCAAGGTTAAGTTTGTAGAAAGTAGGTCAGACTCCAAGGTCAAAGGGTCAAAGTTGTTGATATCAAATGAAAGGTCTTGTCACAATGATAACATATGTGAAACATGAAAGCTTTAGCCCTTACTGTTCAAAAGTTATGGCCAAGGTTAAAGTTTGTAAAAAGTAGGTCAAATTCCAAAGACAAGTTCAAAGGGTCCAAGTTCTTGATATCAAATGAAAGGTCTTGTCACAAGGATTAAATATGTGAAGTATAAAAGCCCTAGATCAAACCCTTCAAAAAAGTTCAAGGTTGTATTTGAAAAATAGGTCAAACTCCAAGCTCAAAGTTAAAGGGTCAAAGTTCTTGGAATCCAATGAAGCGTCTTTTCACAATGATTACATATGTGAAGTATGAAAGCCTTAGCCCTTACCTTTCAAAAGTTATGACCAAGGTTAAAGTTTTTTATGAGTACAGAAATCTCCAAGGTCAAGGTCAAAAGGTCAAAGTTGTTTGTACTCAATAAAAGGTCTTGCTACAAAAATACAAATGTAAAGTATAAAAGTCTTGGTATTCACTTTTCAAATGATATGGCCCAAATAAAAGTTTGCAATTTTTCTTTAAAAGTAGGGTCAAACTCCAAGGTCAAGGTTCAAAGTTCAAATTTGGTGATACCCAAAAAAGGTCTTGTCTCAAGGAATACACATGTGAAATATGAATGTCGAGAAAATTTTACCTTAAGTTTGCCTTTGTCCAGAAATATTCCAAAAACGAGAGTTGTAGACAAAAAATGTCTATTCGCTCAAATGCAATATTCATAAACAGTAGTGGCAGCTAGGTAAGATATGTTAATTTTAACACAAAATTGAAATGATTATTGAAATAATTATTAGCCTCAATAAAATAAAATCATCAGACGCTTGAAGGGTATTTGGAATGATGTGACACTGAACACATGCATGCAGGAAAGACGCTGATACTGAAGAGTACTAATTTGATACTTATACAAAAATTTCTCATTAATCTTTAATTATTTAAATTAATTAAAAAAATAATATAGATCAATAGGAAATGTTTAAGCTCGTGTAAGTTTACATCCAACTCGTGCCAATGTTCAGGAATATAATTTCAATGACCCTAAGATATATAAAAAAAAAATATACGGGACGTTAGCTTGCCTCTATCTTAGATTTTTTTTGTTTTAAGATGGTTAGGAGAGGGTAGGCTAGCTTTTTATTGGTATCGTATATGAGGAATGCAAGCAATTTTTCGTGAAATTGGAAACTTTGTATTTGATGGATTGATTAGTGCTTCAAGCCGAGCCGGCAATATTTAGCCATTTTTCGGCGAACTTTGTATTTGAAAAAACTTTTCACAGCGTATCATGATCCATCTTCCCAAGTCGAGAGTTTCTGATCCGCTCCGCTCCACATAAACCCTTGTCCGAATAAACTAAGATTGACGGGGTTAGAAATGCGCTCTCTGATTGACCTCATACAAGTTTTCAGGAAACAATCAAAATCATTGTTTTATTTATAATGAAACTAAATCTTAAACAGAAAAACACGTCAAGTTTGCAGTCCCAAGGATAACGTCTTTATCATTAAATAGCCCAGTTAAAGGTTTGTATCAGATATTTTAACTTAGTTATATTGAATTTATTAACGACTACCAATAATCTCGAATTCTCTGTGAATATGTTTACTCTGATTGGCTAATAGCAGAGGTCAGTTGAGTGTAAAACGTGTAATCTCGCTACTTACGGCGTGACAGTAAACCCCGTCAAATTTAGCCTATTCGGTCAAGGGTATATGTGGAGCGGAGCGGATCAGAAACCCTTGACTTGGGAAGATGATCATAATATAGTCAACCATGTTTTACATTGTTCTAAGTACAACAAAAATCGTTTGTGACACATTTTGCTACCAAAAAAGCTATTTTTTTAACAAATGACATTAATTTAAATCTGTTTCACAAAGGGACAAGATGTAAGATGCCTTCCTACAGAAGTTATTGTTCGAGCGGGAAATACTGGGAATGGCAGTATACATGTAAAAGAGCATGTAGTAAAACAATATGTGTACAGAAACAGTGCTACACCTGTCCATCGCACACTTTTGCTAGATATAACGGATTGATCAAGTACTGTGTCAGCGATGTAGAACATTTTCATTGCCCTAAATCTATTTGCCAAAAGGAATACCCGTATTGTTTCGAAGGAAATTGTCTTGATTCATGCCCTGAATACACCATCGGATACAACAAATCGTGTGTGATGACATGTCCATCTGAAGCAAAGTATATAACGGCAGTTTCTTTGTGAAGGGGTCTGTTATTCAGGTTATAAGATGCTCATCGAAGTGTCCGGTTTCCCACCCATTCAGTTCCGTTTTAATCATTTTTATCACTGTTTAAAAGAGTGTCCGTCTTTTTCCATGCAGAATTTCACCAAATGTGAATTGTCGTGCCCCGATGACCGCCCTTTGCTTTTCAATAAAACATGTCGATCAACATGTCCTCCTTCAAGTCCTTTTACTTCTCTCAGAACTTCAGTATTTAATAAAATTTTCGTGTGTTCCGAACATTGCAATGATATGATGGCCTCTTATAGAAACGTTTGCGTTTCTGTTTTGTCCAGCCAAATCGCCGCTGGAATATCATGGAAAATGTGTAGAAACATGCCAAAAAGACCGTCCTTTTATTAACACTACACCAGCAAAAAAAAAGCATCTATGTCTTTTCAGCATTGCGTCGTGAAGTCCCACCCGATACATTTCTATGGATGAAAAATAAGAAATGTGTGACTGATTGTCCAGCCAAATCGCCGTTTGAATATCGCGGAAAATGTGTAGAAACGTGTCAAAAAGATCGTCTCTTCATTAATACAGAAGAAAGGACTTCAGAGCACCATCACCAGTGTGTTTCAAAATGTCCACTTAATAAAGAACTGATATGCGGTATATTGCATATATTTGCCCCCCAAATCAAACTTTGATGGAGATATATTAATTAAGTTCTTAAACAGGGGAGTATATGCTGACTTCAAAGCACTGAATATTTTCACAAGTAATGACGCCATATGTACGTAATGACGTCACAAACATGACGTAAATTTCATTTTTCTTATGAAATTCACAGAAAAGATCGTACATATTTCGTCGATATTTTGAGTAAAAGTCACCGAGTGCATGTGTGTTCAGGATCGTATATTTTGATATAATGTGTAGAATGATAATATCAATGAAATATGTCAATATTGGTCCGAAAACAAACTTGCGTCTAATTTTTTAAAGCTAAAATTGTTGAAAATTTATCCATTTTGTCTTCTTTCTAAAAAAGGATTAAAACAAAATGGGACTAGTTTGTGAAGTCATAAAACAAAATTGTGAATACACTGCTTTGACACTATAAAATTTTCTGTTAATTTATATTTTTCATACAATTTATTGAATTCAGCACATTTCAGGACGTTTTCATAATTTGACTTTTGTCGGGGCAAATATTTGCTATATACTGCATATAGTTCTTTGCATGGATAAAGAAATAAAGCATGCGTGACTGATTGTCCTAGCAACACTTTGGTTTTCAATAGTACCTGTGTCGAGGCATGTCCAAAAACATTTCCTTTAAACTACACAAAGGTACAACAGGGGAAAACATGAACATATTTGTGTGAAAAAGTGTCCTGGAAATGCTTATCAATACAAATATTTCTGCTTTGATCAATGTCCGACTTATATGAAATATATTCTGTCAAACTGTACATTAGAATGTCCGAAAACATACCCGTACATTTATATGGACAATGTCACTTGTGTACAATCATGTCCTGATCATTACGTTTATAATGGAAAAAGTGTGCTAAAAATGTCCAAGAGAGCACTTCTACATCGAAAACAAACAGTGTGTTAACGTGTGTTCAAGATATCGGCGCTTCAGAGACGAACAAACCAAGGAATAGTGTGCTTGAATTCGTCTTTTTGTCCTAATGGTACAGTTATTAATTGAAAACACACCTCACTGTGTAGGAGAGTGTCCGGAGAGTATGTTGATAATAAACAATATCTGCACACGCAGCACTTCATGCCCCAAACAATACCTATAAAGAGAATGTTACATTGGGAAACGTACTAAGAAATGTTCCAAAAATTTATACGTGGACGTTAACCGATGTGTTAACAAGTGTCCCCTCTTCTAAAGTAATAGTAGGACACAAATGTAGTAATGATTGCCCAAATTACAAACCATATCGGTATGATAATTACAGTAATTATGACAATCCTTTGACTGATTGTGTGACGGTCTGTCCTAATTATTACGTCATTTACCGTAGAAAATGTATCATGGGGTACGAATGTTCGAAAAGCAGTCGTTACATATATGAGGGTCGCTGTTATGACGTATGTCCAAACACACCTACCGGATGTAAGGGATCCTGGGCACGTGTGTTTGATCAAGAATCCTATGTCAATAGTGGTCTAGCATTGATTTGTACTGGTTTTTCGGGTTTCTTTGCATTAATATGCATAGTTTGCTGTTATAAAGGCCGACCAAACATCGGAAAAGAGACTGATCGCAAGGAGGTTGGGTGAGTACTTTTACTAGATTAAAAAAAAATTATTTGGTAGTTTTTGGACTCTCTCTCTCTCTCTCTCTCTCTCTCGTTGTATGTGTGTTAGGGTGTGTGTAAAGTTTGACTTAGAATTCAAGCATTAAGTGAACGCAGGCGATAACATATACGTGTTTATGTGCTACTTTAAAAGAACTACACATGACATATTGACTGTATATTATTTTTTTTAATTTTTCCAGGACGATTCACGATCTTTAATTGAAGATATTGAGTCAAGACCAGTATAGCATCATGTATTTGAAATATACATTCTTACTTGAGTATGTTTTTTTACCACCGTATTTTATTGTACATGAAAAAAAGAGTCTATATATATATATATATATATATATATATATATATATATATATATATATATATATATATATATATATATGTTAGTTGATTGCTGCTTGCTTTTCTTTTAACATGTTCCAACTTTGACATTTTTATGAATTGTTTTTCAATAAAGTTATACACCGTTAAATACATGTATTGTATGTTTTTAAATATTAAGAAATTAATACTCTGAAGTTTATCCGTTGTAATAAAAATATGGTATAAATTTTTTTACGTTTGGAATAATGAATGTTACCATCGAAATACTTCTGTCTCTTGTAAAATATATTAACGCATAACAAACAGTATGCGGCACCCGCGTAACGCAGTGATTAGCATGTTGACCGCAAAGTAAGGAGTCGATCTTGATATTGCAGATTTGAATCCGACTGTGGGACAAAGAAACAGGCCTCACGGATGAAACTTTATAAACTGAGATCCCTTGTTGCAAAAGACGCTGGGGCAAAATGATCCCTTATTACTTAAAGGCATCAATTTTGCAAGAATAAAATGAACATCTATCCACCGCCTCACATTATTTGTTAACAAAAAATGAAGCGTTTACTCACCTAATTCAATAATATCATTCAATTATATATCATTTTGTTTTTTGTGTTGTCATATTTGTAAATTTTATAGTAAGGATATTCAAGACTTAACAAATTTGCATAATATAGTAATT
>NW_026934975.1:0-6222 GCF_032062105.1 Saccostrea cuccullata
CCACCCATATTACATGTATCTCGCACTCTTGTTGGTTTTGAAAAAGCATTGGAATTAGTCATGGCTTATTATATAAATAGTGCATGTTTTTAAGGGTAACAGTTGAAATTGACACCCGTATTATTTTTTAATGCATTATCTCTCTCAGTGTGTAATTCTGAATTCTGGAGGATGACAGAAAATGATATATACAAACTTAGTAATCTTAATGGAGAGAACTAATATAGGCCCTTGGCCTGCTGTTCAATCCATATTCATATTGTACACTTTGTATATTATGAATAAAATACTTCTTAAACTAAATACCCTCTCTATACAACAGGTCTTCGTGTCTCGCAGTAGATTTGAACCCGTGCCATAAGGATCAGCTCTTTACTCTGCGACTCTAAATCAGACACTCTAACCACTACGCCACACGGGCGACTTACTATTGTATGTAGTTTTTATTGAAATCCAAACCAAAACTGAAGAAAGAGTGGTATTTATAACATTGTTTACTGACAGGCTGAGTGTTTAAGTTAAATTACAACTGCTGCAATTTAAATATCTCTGAATATGCATGTGATTGTTCAGGACTTTTCCTTGAAAAGGCACTCTACATGTGCACTAAATGCAACCAGAATGTTCATATTGAGTACATGTATTCCTAGAATAAGAAAATATTCCATTGTTTATTTGTGAATTCCAAGCACCTACTGAAAAATCATACATTTTCCTTCGAGGGAAAACAATGTGTTCATTCTTGGATGAAGAATTGTTGAGTTGTTATGTATAAAACATATTTCATATTTCGTGATGAAAAAAAAATTGTGTATCTCGTCATACATCGAAAACAATGTAAATAAGTCATTAAGCATAACATAAAAACAATTTTATTGTTAAGTCAGAGAGAAAGAGAGAGAGAGAGAGAGAGAGTCTTAGTCCGTTCTAAGTCATATACTGTTGAGTATCAGGTCTTTAAGAGTTACTTCAGCATTGCAGAAATGGCCTTAGCCACACCTTCCCCTAACTGATCTTCAGTATATGGTTGATTCAGGGGCGGGACATGAATGAAGGCGGAGCGAGACTTGTTGATGGATAGAGAAATATAGTACACAAAGTCACACAGGTACCTTAAAATATACAATGAAAAACCTAAACATAACGAAACATCTATAAACATGTATGCTGAATAATTTAAAAACCATTAAAACGGCGTTAATTTTCAAATATACTTTAAAAGACACATTTTCAAAATTCACTTTGACTAGTTTAAGGGTATACATTTATATAGAAATTAAATTATACTATTCTTCTATTTTAAAATATGCTTTCTTATTCTGAATTTAAAAAGATGTGTGTGTGAAACACTATGCGCAACAAAGAAAAAGCTATTCTTAGTATAAAGGTCATAGTCAAGGATACAAGGTTATTGACCTTGGTGTCATTTAAAAGAGCTTAATTAGTGGAGTATGCATACGAAATATGAAGTCTCTATCTTCTACCGTTCAAAAGTTACAGCAAAAGTTTGAAAAAGCTATTTTTAGCATATATCTCACAGTCAAGGTCACAAGGTCAATGACCTTGATGTCATTTGAAAGAGTTTAATTAATGGAGTATGCATACCAAATATGAATTCTCTATCTCTATCTCTCACGGTTCAAAAGCTACGGTGAAGGTTAAATTTGACAACAGACAGATAAACAGGACAAAATAAAACATGTAAGCATGTGAAACAGGATACCCAGGTACAGAAAGTCAAGGCCAAAGTTTTTCAAAAATAAGTCAAACTCGAAAGTCAAGAGTTCAAGAATATTAATAGCTAAGGAAAGTTTTGTCAAAAGGAATACAAATTTGAAATATAATGACCCTATTACCAACCCAAGATTATTTTTTTAAAGTACATGTACATCATATTCTAAGGTCAATATTACGAGGTTACAAGATGTGTTTGTGAAACACTGATGCCCCTGTATGGCAACTTTAGAGAAGGTTAAACTTTCTCATATGCAAATCAAATATGTTGGTACCCAAAGTAAGGTCATCTCAAAGAAATACTATTGTGAAATAGTCACCTAGAATCACCTGTTCAAAAGTTATAGCCAAAGGTCTTGTCACAAGGATAACATTTGTGAAGTACGAAAGCCCTAGCCCTGATTACTATATACCCTCCCGCTTTTCAAGCGGGGGTATAATAAACAGAATTATGTAGCTTGTGTGCCAAGTTATACTGAAATCAAACTACAACTGTAGGAGGAGTAGTATTTTGAAAGTATTTCACAGAAATTTCTATTTTTATTAACCACTGCAACACCCTTCAAAGAAATCGAAAATCAATACACGGAATTATGTATCTTTGTGTAATTTACTTGTTTGCCAAGTATTAAAATCAGACCAAAACTGTAGGAGGAGTAGCATTTTGAAAGTATTTCACAGAAATTTCTATTTTTAGTAACCATGGCAACATCGAAATCAACCGATATATAAAATTATGTATCTTAGTGTAGTCTACTTGTGTGTCAAGTTATAGTTATATTGAAATCAGACCAAAACTGTAGGAAGAGTAGCATTTTTTGTTTACAGACAGACGGCCGGACGCCGAACGCATTACCATCGCATAAGCTTTTCTGGTCTCTGTCCAGTAGAGCTAAAACGTAAATTAAAAAAATCCCCATTCAGTCTGTTTTCTTTTTTCAAAATCTTTCTCAATGCACGAAATAAAAAAAAAGTAGAGTAAATAACACTTATGTCACGTGTTAAGTTTGGTTTATGGCTTTATCTCACCAAGTACAAAAATCTGTTAAAAAAAGTACTAAAAATCTGTTCAAAAAAAATAAAATCTGTGAAGAGGGCATTAAACGCCGACCCTCTGAACTTCCAGGAGAGGGATCATGTGCTTAAAAGGAGAAAGCATCCCTTGTTGTCAGTTCACACCTGTCGTTATCCCTATGTATTAATCAGGTAGACGTGATATTTCCTAGTCAAATTCAGTATAAAACAAAGGCTTAACAATTGGTAAAAAAAAATAAGTCACCCATAATACGACCCAATGATAGAATAAACATGTATCAGCTAACAAGGTCAATATTAAAGGAATGCCGACTTTAAGGTAGGTCCGTACTTTCAGAATTTTCTGTCAAACTGATAATTTTTCAATTTGAATACCTAGAACAAGTCTTAAACTTACTAAAACACCCATAAAAGACATATCTTTGCAGGTTAATTTTCATACAGCATGTCTCAGCGCACATACCTCTAAAAACTCGACAGCCAAAATTGAACATAGAAAAGTGTGATTTCATATTTCTCTCAATTATGCACCAAATCACATCAAATTTATGTTAAAACTTATGAAGATCAAAAATATATATTTGAGAAGAGAATATTTGAAATCTTTACTGCAAAACATTAACAAATTGGTGTTGAATCTGTCCATGTCTTTCAGAAAAAAATCTCAAAATATCTTTATTTTTTATAATTCTCAAAATCCAAAATGTTTAGATGCCATTTTTTCTTTAAAACTATTAAGAATTATATCTAATGTTAACAAAAACAGCTACTTTATTATGGTTGACCAGAGAATTTTAGCAAAACAGTCTTTTGAAGACGTATACCCCCATTTTTGGAATATCAATTTTTTCAATTATTCAATGCAAAATTTTTAAAAAGTAGAAATTAAATGGATGATATAGGCTCTAAATCAATAAAAACAAATCTCAGGTTAGTTTGCTTAAAAGAAAATTAAAAAGATTTAGGTCCATAAAAGCAATTAAGAATTTTGTGTTTGTGTGTGTACTAAATGACATGTATAGATCTTATGGACAGAGTGCAAAGTGTTAATTTCCATAAATAATGTATATTATATGCTTCATATGCACAATAACACTATAATAAACAAATATACACATGTATACTTGCTAAATCATTTTCAATCACCCAAAAAGATTTATATCAATAGAAAAGTGAAAATCAGAATTTTATATGGATGTGTAAAATTAGAACCGGATCCGTAAAAGTGTGGGCCTTCCTTAAACCAAGGACAGGTCTGGCCTCATGAACTACACAAGTAAAATATAAAAACACTAACATCAATCATTCAAAAGTTAAGGAAAAAGTTTTTGCAGACGAACAGAGTACTAGTAACAGACAGATAGGCAGACAGACAAACAGACGGAAAACCAAAAACTATATGCCTCGAATCTTCGATTACAGGGGCATAATAATGAATTTGAAGACGTTAGTCACCTCCCAGTATCAGCATAAGAGACCTCTGCTTTCAGCTCGTTATCTGCGCTGTTGATCTCCTCACTGACTCGACTCATGTCCAGCCCAGCACAGATACACTCCTCCCCCTCCTCCCTACAGCATTCCTTATAAGGAGTTTGACTTTTGACATCTTTGAGATAGTAGCCTGTGTTGTAGGCTCTCTGTTCCAGTGTGATTTTATTTACAAAGTCAGAGACTCCGACGTGCACCATCAGCTGGAAAGTAATATCTTTGGATTCAAAAGTGTAAATAATGTCAAGTTGCTGTAGCTACCTTGGTGTGCATAAAAATAAAAGGTCATTGGTGTTAGAAGCAAATTGATATTCTGGGGGCTAGGTGTAAAAAAAAAATTAACCCTTCCAAAAAACCTGACAAGCCAAAAAAAAAAAATTGCATTGACCAAACACGAAAATCCTATTTCGTGTGTGTGAGTGTGCGAGAGGGTGTGTGTGGGGGTGTACCACCACTTTCCGATTTTAAGCAAAAAATAAAATTGCATTGGCCAAACATGAAAATCCTTTTTCTTGTGCATGAGAGGTGTGTCTGTGTGGGGGGGGGGGGGGAGGGAGTTAGGTTCGAACTTCAATACCAAAATTTTTTACAAACACTACCACTTTCCGATTTTAAGCCTATATTGCAGATATTATACATAGGCCATTTATAATGCCTACATTCTATACATCCTAAAAGAAGATAACTAACTCTCTGTTCATTATACAATGTTTGTTTCGTTCTGTTTTGTATATGTATAACTGTGATGATTTTGGACACTGTTCTGTATGCTCCACTGTGGGCCCAAATTGGTTGAATAAATATTCTAATATTCTAATATTTTATACTGGAACATGTCTGTGGAAAGTGGGGGGGGGGGGCTAAACCTACACAGCAATGTCCAATGTCTATACTACGTCTATCTTTGGAAAAAAAGTCGGGGATATTTATTAAATACATTTTAAAATACAATTACTTCAGATTCGTTGATTTTCCTAAAAGTTTTTTTTTTTCCAAAGAACGTCTTGATAGCCAGTAAAATAATGAGTAATGACTGAATCAAATTCATACACCGAGACCTTATTATGTTAATAATTTTTAAAGCTGAACCTCGATCTGCATTTTGAAAATAAATCTAAAAAGTGTCATCCTTTGATTCATTTCTTAGAATTTACATTAAACTTAAATTGTATGTACATGTAACCGAAGACTTTTGTACAAAATGATTATAGAACTAAGTAAATAAAACAAAAGGTCATCTGACTGAGATTAATAAGTGACTAGGTTTTTGTTTATATCATAAATATATGGAACGCCAAATTAACATATATTCAAATATTTGTACCTATCTTCAAATAATTGAACCTATCTTCAAATAATTGTACCTATCTTCAAACGAATTGAAGATAGGTACAATTGAATTGAAGATAGGTACAATTGAATTAAAGATAGGTACAATTGAATTGAAGATAGGTATAAATAATTATACCTATCTCTTAATAATTATACCTAGGTACAAATGAATTATACCTATCTTTAATAGAATTACACCTATCTTCAATTCAACTAGTGCTAATTGTAACGGGGACCGTTACAGATGTTCCCCAAACGCTCCCCAACTCCCTTTTGTTGCCATATTCCCTGTAAGCTTCACTAAATAGGACAAAATCTATGCATTTGAGACTTTAACAACGCCAAGTTCATTCAAATTTTAGCATTGCAAGCGTGCGCATGTGAATGCATGTACGTAATGACCATATCATCTTGTTTACACAATGTATATATCTTTTATATACTAAATATTAAAGTATTTAATCCAAAAGTATTAAAAAAAAATACGCTTATTCAAGTGTATTTTTGATTTATCTCATTTGATGTGCACGCACGTGCATACATGAGCAAGGTGGCCATATCTTCTTGTAGAAGTCCTTTATATCTATTTATGTTCTAAATCCCACCCCGTTTGGTTGAAAACCAAGGGAAATA
>NW_026934976.1:0-6175 GCF_032062105.1 Saccostrea cuccullata
TTCGTGGGCAAAATATATGTGTTTTATATCTGTGCGTTATTTTCGTTATATTAAATGTTGAGCAAATGTCCAATACTATATTCATAAAACAGCAAGAAAAAATTTAAGACTCTTATCTTAGTAGTTTATATCATATATGGATTAAATTGTGTTAGAAATTCGGCTTTCAAAGTTTTTTTTCTCGGAAAATGAAGTATTCTTTGAATATGCATTACATTTTGTACCGTCGAATGGCGAGTTTTTCCTCTGAATACAATGAGGACATTTTATGGTTTGTATAAAAACAGGAATCAGATCGGCCCCTTGTCACGCGTTCATATCTATGGTTCTTTGTTTGTTTAACTTTTCCAAGGATATTGATTTCATTTCAGATAAAAACATTCGAAAATAGAACACTTAAAAGAATGAATAAAGTCATTTAGTTTAGAAATGATAAAAAACATAAGTCTTTCATAAACATGTAGCTGAGGTAGTCAAACATATAGACATGTAAAATAGCAAGAACAAAGTCAAGACTATACTGTTTGTATTTTTTAAAATATTAAATATGGATTAAAATGTGTCTGAAATGCAGTATTGTTTGGAAGTGTATCATTACCGTGCGTTGGGAAATGTTTCCTTCTGGGTACAATGAAGACATTTTGTGGTTTGTATAAAAACAGGAATCTAGATAAGCCTGGTGTCACGAGTACATATCTATGGTTCTTTTGTCTGTATAACTTTTCAATAGAGATGAATTTTGAAATCGGATATAAACAGGCAAAAATAGAAAAATGAATAAATAAAGTCGTTTGTTTGTAAATGATGTAAGAATAAATCAACAGGTTTTTTTTATAGACATGCTAGTGAAGTTATAATACATATGGTACAGAGTGCAATCATAACCCCCTGCTACTTACAATATGATATAACATGCTTTCAAAAAAAAAAACAAGACAGGATGCAGATGGCATAAACAGATCATGCAACACATGACAGGTCACTTTCTGTAAACACTTATTTAAATATTTCTTTTTTATTTTATGTAATGCGTTTGAAAGACAATATTCTTTCACCACACACATTTCTCAGACTTAGGTAATAGAAGGCATTTCTGTACTTCAAATATTGCAATGATTTGATTGTCAATAAAAGCACACCATTTCCTAAATTGTGGGATAAAACGAAATAATTTTGAAATATTTATTATTTTTGGCATAAAAATATCTGTCTATAATGTACACTTATATAGTATCTCTTAACAAAACAGGAGAAAGTGACTCCAAAAATGTTCAAGGAAAATAATTCTTAATAGTATTATTTAATAAAAAAAAAATCATTGAAGGAGGAGGAAAGAGGAAAGAATTTATGTCGAACTACAATGAGATATATGGAAAAAAAAAACAGCAAAAGTCCCGATTAAAACAATATTGTAATCTGTGATTTGAGGTGTACCCAATTTGCTCCTTTAATGATTTTGGTTTTAAAAAATAGTATGTCATGACGCTTAGATTTGTAAAAAAAAGCTCTTTTTAGTCACTCTCTCTAGCACCATGTATGGAAAGTAAAAATACACATATCTAGCAATGCATGTTCCAGGAAAAACGTTTTGATTATTACGTCAAATTAAACATACTATTTTTGAAACATACTTCCTGTTGTTTTCGGTTTATATTCTCACTTTCCATCTAGTTAGCGTCACTAAGGTGTCGCTTTATTTGTGAAACATTTAATTCTTTATTCGATTTACTGTCGTATTACCTTTTTGACTCGTTTTATTACAAAAAAATATCATTCTAATTACAAGACTTTATTTTAGAGTTTATACAATTTCAACCCTTGTTAAGGCCCACTATCTTTAATAACTGGAATTTTTACTGAATTAAGAAGCAGAAAAATAAAAAAAAAATCACATCCTAGAAGAAAACCCGGATAAATAAAAATGTAAACAGTCGTTTGATTTTTATCAAATTTATAGAAACCTTTAGAAGTGATTTTTATTTTAATTTATAGCACCATTATGCATATCTTTTCTTTTGAATTTGAAATATTGCCTAATTGATATTTATTATTAGCAGATTTCTTATCCATTATTAAATGTGAATTAAAAAATGAAAATCTTATTCAATTTCTAATGTTTATTTTCAATTATGGCTTCATAATTAGACTTAGAACGGAGAGCTGGAACACCGCAAAATTTCAATTACAAAAATTATGTTTCCATTTAAAAATTTCATTTGTATTTCATAAAATTCTGCCGAAATCTGGATTACTATTACATTATGAAATTGACACAAGCGATCACGTCAAACATGCAAAATTTGAACGCTTAAAGTTGTAAAATGGCTGAGCAATCAAAGTTAGAACATATTGAGACAGGATTGAAATTGTCCAAAAAGGAAACGCTTTCCGAATAGTCAGAGCAGTGAACAGTGATAAAATTCTGCATCGGATAAACACATACAGGGACCAATACATTTTGTAAACAATCCGGAAAACATAGTAAAAAAGGCTGTATATTTGTATTTAAATGGCATATAATATTTTCGGACGGAAGGAACAGTTTATAGGATTACATGCGTGGAGAAATCGTTATTCCGAAATTGCAGTGCTGTAAAAATGACTTGCATAACGCAACTTTAGTGTATTTCCGCAAATAAAATCGTTTTTACGTGGACAGAGTTTGGATGTTTACAGGATTATAGGATATGAGACAGGCATTGTTAAATATTACTTTACGAGTAAAACCTGAACATTTTATGCACATATTTATGAGTAGTTAAAGCGACATAAGAAATGTATTGAGTCAAACGGTGACTATGTTGAGAAAAGATACATGTACTCGTTATGCTTTTGATGGCGGGTTACGTCAAGAATTTTCATTTTAATGCTCCGGGTATGAGTGTATGTCTTTCTTTAATCTATTAAAATATAGCTATTTGTGCTTTGTTTTTTTATGAAAACTTGCATGTTAATAACATGAAACATGAATTTAATGAAAAAAATAGTTTCATATATTTTACCAATGTTTGTCAATGTTTGTCAGTAATTATCATTGTTGTCCACGAACTTAACGGACAACCCTTGTTTGTCCACGGAATCTAAAGCCACCCTCCACACGTCTACTTCTGAAGATGCATATACCATTTATGTGATAATGAATGATAATTTATTAAACGAATAAAAAAAGTTAAAATAATTAGTGTTAATAATTGGTGATATGGTTGCTATGAACACCATCTTATAAAATAAATAAGTTATAAAACAGGACTACTTAAATTTATCTTCTGTTAGTTAAGGAGATATAAATACGTAATTCTTAATTATGGATTTCTGATATCGAGATAAAATTCTAAATTATGGATACTTGTTTTAAACGTTTAAATCTGATATAAAGAGACTCAGGCTAGAAATGTAGAACTCACTTAAGGAGACTGGGTATATATATGTGATTCCGAATTAAGGAGACTTGGTGTAGATATGTGATTCTGAATGACAGAGACCCGGTATGGTGATGTAATTCTTAGTTGAGGAGGCTCATTACACCACTTTTGATGACGTACTACAAAAAAAAAACCTTCAATAAACCTTCATTGTGTCAACCGGTTTCCTCAGGTGACGAATTGTACAGGCACCTCTAAAATATGACCATGACCTTGAACTTTAAAACGCTTAAATATAGATGAAACATGCGGTGTTATAAACAGTGAAAACAAAGTAATTGCCAATGATCATATATCCATCGAATATTTAAAAGTTAATATTATGACTGAAAAAAAATGTTCAAAAGAAAATTCATTTAACACTGCACATTTTCTAACAAATGCAAAGACATTGTTGAGTATCATAGCTCAATCAATAAGTCTCCTTTTTTGTTAACATTTCCCCCTTTTTTCTTTCTCTCTCATAGTAATAAACTAAAATTTGTGTGATTTTGTATTTATTTTCAAATACTTAAGCACGTGCTTTATTATTTTGGTACAATCAGGTGTTCTCTATGAAAGAAAGGGTTTAAGCAAGGACATAAAACATTACTTTATTGTTCACATTCTTAAATCCTTTTATCAGTTTAATTTATATCCAAATTGACATGATTTAAAATAGATTTACAAATGTTAGATTTTGTTTTTCTTAAAGGTTAGGATTTAAAAGTTAAAGAACCGATCAAAAAGACTCATCCTCTTTATGAATGTTTGAATTATATTGCATTTAAAATTTGAAATGCAATTAAAAAATAACGTAGTACAACGAAGCATTGTAAGAGCTGCATTAAAGGGCAGGGTCTCGTTTACGAGGGTTGTCCGTAAAATAAGTTGACAACATTGATAATTTCTAAAAAACATTCATACAATTTATTAAACTTTTATTTTCATACAATTTGTGTTTCATTTTATTGATATGCGTGTTTTAAAGGAAATGTTTCCCATTTCTAATTTTTTTTCTCTGTGATAACTCTATGAAAATTGGCGGAATTGATTTCTTGATGATTCTACCGGAATGTTAATTAGGCAGGGCGATAGGTCAGGAGCTCAGAAGCCCTAATGTGCATACAAATCTCGTACGCATCAGTCTCTGTGTCTGACGCTTAGGAGGCAAAATATGCATGTAAATCTCCTGCCGCTGCCATTGTGTTTGATGTCAGTGGCCAAGGACTACTTGATACTGGCATTGGAGTCCTCGTGTAATATAAATCTATGTCTACATTTTTAAAATCTAAATCTAAAAAATAAATTAACAATGAAATGAAAATATGAATATCCACATGGGATAATTTCGCCCATCATGGAAATTATCCAATGTTTCCGGCTATCATTGATGCCCCGACATACCATACTAACTAGACAATGATTCTTTAATTAAAACAACCCATAAATAGTTGTTTTAATTAGTTACAAAAAAGACACAAGCTCACACCAAGAGGAATAAAACGAAAATCCGTGACTTTACCCAAAGTCAAAATCTAAATACAAGCCTCTCTTTGCCTAAAAAACGACTTTAAAGTATATTGAAAGGAAAAAGAAACGCAGGGTAGCATAACATTCGATAAAAATTTGACCGCATGACCGAAAATTACGAAAATGTCTCAGAAGAGAATTTTAGTTACTGTGCACCAAAATCAGTGTTAAGAATTACTCAACCGTAAAATTATGACGTCACAAAGGGAAAGCGCTAAAAAGCCAAAAACACGTGCAATTTGATGACGAAGAGTTTGTCGACAAATTTTGATGCATTATTTGATGCACCTGAGGTATACTCATCGTTTTTCAATATTTAGAGACAACATGAATATCTTCCAATCTTGGTACGGTTAACGGAAGTTCAATGGGGTCTTGTTTTCGAATTGCCTATTTAATGAAATAGGCAACAACGGTTGACGAAGCAGTATCTTGTAAATTTCCCCCCATAAAACATGTTACCCGTTGTCAGAAAGGGCCTGGAATGGTTTTCAATCAACCGTGACGATGATGTTCACGTGAAACAGAGCCATACTACGAGCGGGTTATTCGTCCTGTCATCTCTTAAATCGCCACCTTACCACCACAAAAACTGCGATTTATACAGTTGACTATTATAATCATAACATTCACACGAAAATTGAAAGAAAACGACTCCGCAATTTGGTTTTTTGAGCCGGTCAACTTCCTGTTGTATTCCTCTAACTGGAGCATGCGCGTGTCGTTTGACCTATTTTTCTGCGTGGTTACTCATGACCAATATAGCCAGGGTTTGAAAGATAATCACTCTGATGAAATGAACACTGACGTCGATTTCTCAGCCATTTTGAAACTTTGGACGTTCAAATTCTGCAGGATTTACGTTATAAATTTTGCCATCCTCATAACGTGTAAGCCCTCCAAGTTGTCGCAAAATTTTACACAATACAAATTAAAGAGCAATATATGTTACATGAAGAAGGATATTGAGATAACAAACAGAATTCAATATCAAAGTCATAAAACTTAACAAAACAGGAGAAGAGAAAAATACAGACCTCCGAAACATCATAAATGGGATCAGGTGCCATGGAGGAGTGAGCATCCCCTGCCTACGGGATACACCTGCCGTGTGCTTTCTGACATGATCGGGAAATAACGGAAAATCTGTCGTAAATTCAGTGTTTAAATAATGGACAAACAATAAGTATGAAAAAAAAACGTCACTCAGCATTTGACTCAATAATGAATTGTATTTTATG
>NW_026934977.1:0-61696 GCF_032062105.1 Saccostrea cuccullata
AAAAATTTTCTATGCCTATTGATTTTTTTTTAGAAAATGCGGGATGGTGTATTATATATTTGTGACATGCAGTTAAATATCCACATAATAGTTGATTGTACTTTATAATACTGATAAGTCTTTATTGCAAAAAGGTCAAGGTCATCTTATAAAAAAAAAATAGCTAAAAGGAGTTTAATTGACTAATCTTGAATGAAGTTAAATACTTAAATAGTAATATGATTTGAAAAAGTCAAGGACCAAGGTCAAGGTCATTATAAGGTCAAAGGTCAAGTCATTTTAAAAAAAAACCCAATAGCCTTATATTGACTTTCCAATGATCTGTCAGAAAATAATAAATCGTTAAACTTCATAAAAGTCAAGTAAAGTTAATTCAGTAAAGTCAAGTCATTAAACCAAAACGCATAAAATTTTAATTTCCAATAATGATGAATACTAATATCAGACAATGGTAAAAGTTTACTGGTCAGGTTTGTACTGCGTAAAAGGTTTACGTAAAGGCCCCATGTCTCTACAACTTGTTCTTTAAGAAAAGATCTTGATATTCATAAACACCGCAAACATTCAGGGACAATAATTCATTACAGGAGTTTATGAATTCTTTCGAAAAGACAGATTGAAGCATCTTCTGAATAAGTCGTAGACATTAGTTAAGGTTTTGTAACTCTACATTTTACGGTTTCGGAGAAGTAGCGATAACAAACATTTATTGCGAAAGGGGTAGAAACTCCTTGAGGGGTCAGAGTTCATATATGCAGGGTCAACTGCAAAAATCATTTACGGAGTACATTCTTATGGTCTATAAATCTTTTCGATTAATCATGAAACTCAAAAACATGTGGTGGAAAAATAATAATAACTAGGAGACTTATTGTTCACAGAACAATAAGAGGTCTTTCCAGCTTTTTAAGTGTTTCCGTGTCATTTGGGTTGAAAAAAAGAAGAAAAACGCAAAAAAAAAAAAATTAAAAAATTATAAGGTGCTCCAGCAGGATTCGATCCCTGGACCCTCTGATTAGCAGGCGAGCGCTTTAACCACTACGCCACGGGTTCCGCTGAAATTGTCTTCTATTATTGTCGAGTTAAAGTTACCGGGATTTCCTTGATTCATTGACTAGTCAAAGAGTTCCAGTTAATAAACTTCTGACAAGCTTCTGGGTGTATATGTGAGTTGGAATGAGATTGTTTTCGAGTTAATATGGGATATTGTCTGATTACAATTATGATATTGTTATTAACGGGAATATATGCATTTGAGGTTGCGTAGCAATTTATGTATTTGAAAAAGGCCGCGTTCGTTTTGACAGATATGGTAAACTCATAGGTAAGATTTATTAATCATTTCTATTTGATGTTTGTTTTTTATTGTTTAACGTCCCTATCGAGAATTTTTCACTCATATAGAGACGTCACCGTATGCCGGTGAAGGGCTTCAAATTTTGACCTTTACTCGGCACTCAGGGCCATTGAGCAGTGAGGGATCTTTATCGTGCCAACGCCTGCCGCTGACACGGGGCCTCGGTTTTTAAGGTTTCATCCGAAGGACCCGCAACTTTCACTTCAAAGTGCCGAGCGCATGGCGAAGAACAGTTGCTACCAATTTTAACGACTAGGTCAGTCGCGGCCGAGATGCGAACTCACGACCTCCCGATCACGGAGCGAGCGCTCTACCGACTGAGCTACCTTGAACGGTCATTTCTATTTGAATTGAATTAATAGTTACCAGCATAAATTAAACTTGAAACATGCATCCCAGGAAGAAAACGGTGTCATTGAGAGCGCGGACATTTATTTGACAAGAAAAATCGCTATTTTCGAGATTCATTCCATTAATATTAAATCTAAATAAAATTGAAATAAATTCCACATACTAAAGAAAGCAAGAATATTTGGTATTGAAATGTCGTATTAGAGCAGGAGAATCGAATGATATTAACAACAATCGAAGAAATAGCCAATACAAGCTTTAATTAATTTTTATACTCAGGAACAATTAAATTTCAGACAGAAAAAATGTAGATATTGCCGATATTCACTAGAATTTAATTGTACTTCAGAGACTCACCGTAAAACTCTCAGGGCACTTTCTTTGAGGTGTCTTCTACATGCTTAACAGGATTTTATGTTGATCTGTGATGTCCTTTGAGTTGTATAAAATTTTTCTATGTGGGTATTTTTTTTTTTTATAGAGATTTGGGGAGGGGGGGGGAGATTATATAAGCATTTGTGAAAGTGAGTTGTAAATACCTCCACGACCTTAAGTTTGATTGTGACCTTTGGGTCTATGGGGTCAAAGGTCAAGGACATTTATCAAGGTCAAAGGTCAAGGTCATCAAGAAAAAGCACTTATAAACTTGAGTTTTACACTTGAAGCTGAATCTAGGTAAAGGTAATGAATATATCTTTTTAACTTTTGAGAAAAGGTTAAGGTCAAAGGTAAAGGTCAAGGTCATTTTAACCCAAAAACCCGTAAATAAGCAATTTTGATACTTTCCCAATGACCTTGACCTTTGACCTTGACCTAATATTCAAGGTCAAAGGTCAAAAGATCTCATGCAGTTGGGCACTTGTCTTTATGACTTGTCATTAAGAAGTTTTTAGTTCTTCGTAAACATCATGAACTGGCAGGGGCAATAACTACTTAAAATGTTTACGAATTCTTTTGCACTAATAGAATGAAAAGTGTACTAAATTAGTCACAGACATTGTTGAAGGTTTTGTACCTCTATGGTTTATGGTTTCGGAGGAGTAGCGATAACAAGGGTTTACACTGAAAGGGGCACTAATTTTAGAGGGTTCAATCTTAGGGGACAAGCAAGGAATCTCCGAAATGGTTTTAAGAGTACATACTAAAGATGCAAAGATGTGTAGAATTTGGTTAAGAACAAAAGAGCTATTAAAAAAGGTTAATTTTACATATTTTGAATGATCTTGACCTTTGACCTTGACCTAGATTTTAAGGTCAAAGGTCAAGAAAACTTTTGCAGTTGGCCCCATGTCTCTACGCTTTGTCGTTTTAGAAAAGTTCTTGATATTCGTAAATATTGTAAACATTCAGGGGCAATAATTCATTATAGGAGTTTATGAATCCTTTTGCAATGTTTGATTGGAGAGTCTACTAAATCAGTCGTAAACATTAATAAAGGTTTGGAATCTCTGTGGTTTATGGTTTCGGAGGAGTAGCAATAACAAGCTTTTATTTCGAAAGGGGTCATAACTCCGAAAGGGGTCAAAGTTCATATACGCAGGGTCAACTGCAAAAATCTTTTATGGAGTACATTCTTATCGACTGAAAATCTTTTCGATAAATCTTGGAACTCAAAATTACACGATGGAAAAATAATAAAAAATAATAATAAAAAGGAAAAAAAGAAATAGAAGGAAATCAATAGGTCTTTCCAGAGAAAACTGGAAAGACCTATTAATAAGCAGAACAATTTCAATAGGTCTTTCCAAGAAAGTTGGAAAGACCTAAATTTTTTCAAAATTAAAGGTCAAGGTCATTTCATTTTTTTAAAGATTTTTATTTATTTATTTTTATTTATCCTTTTAAGACAATTTTGTTTTCTTCTTCATGGAATTTAATTTTAAGAAGTCAGATATAAAATAAAATTGAAATTCAAAGAAGGTGGAAAGACCTCTTATTGTTCTTTGAACAATAAATCTCCTAGTATTATTATTTAGGAGATTTATTGTTCAAAGAACAATAAGAGGTCTTTCCACCTTCTTT
This sequence comes from Saccostrea cuccullata, assembly GCF_032062105.1. Taxonomy (NCBI): domain Eukaryota; kingdom Metazoa; phylum Mollusca; class Bivalvia; order Ostreida; family Ostreidae; genus Saccostrea; species Saccostrea cuccullata. Next base: position 3,731 of record NW_026934977.1, read on the forward strand.
GAATTTCAATTTTATTTTATATCTTAAAATAAAATTCCATGAAGAAGAAAACAAAATTGTCTTAAAAGGATAAATAAAAAAAAAAAATTAAAATCTTTAAAAAAATGAAATGACCTTGACCTTTAATTTTGAAAAAAAATTTCAAGGTCAAAAGTCAAGGGTCACAATGCAATTGACCCCATGCTTCTACGACTTATACTTTTCAAGTTATAAGGTTTAATAGTAAGTAGAAAGACGTTAAATGGCAATAACTCATATAAGGGTCATCAGATCTTTTCGCACTTATACAGTAAAGTTAGGCCTAACGACCCTTAAGACATTAGTGAAGATTTGGTGTCTCTACGGTCTATGGTTTCGGAGGAGTAGCGATAACAAGGTTTTTCGTACAAGGGGTAATAACTTTTAAAAGGGTCAATCTTAGGGGACAAGAATGAAATCTTCGAAAGAGTATTAAGAGTGCATATCACAGGCAGAAGATAGGTAGTATATGTTTAAGGATATAAGAGCTATTAAAAGAAATTTATTCCTCATATTTAGAACGACCTTGACCTTTATTAATCTTATGCAGTTAGTTTCATGTCTCTACGACTTCTCCTTTTTAAAATTTTTAATTTTTTGTGAAATTTAGAAACTTTCAGGGGCAATAATTCATTGAAGGGGTCGAAGAACTTTCACAATGATTAGACTGAAAAGTCTTCTTAATTAGTCAAAGACATTGGTGAAGGTTTTGTATCTCTAGGGATAACGGTTTCGAAGAAGTAGCGATAACAATCTTTATGGTGAAAGGAGCAATAACTGTATAAGGTGTCAAAGTTTTAATATTGGGGGTCGTTTTTCCGAATAACTTTTGATTTCCAGTATCATGAATTAAAAAGTTTTTCGGTAAGTCTTGCGGTTTCAAAAGTCCGGCAGAAATAAAATAATAATAATAAACATAAGCATTTCAATAGGTCTTTCCACAGAAAGATGGAAAGACCTAAATAATAAACAGAACAATTTCAATAGGTCTTTCACAAAAAGGTGGAAAGACCTAAATATTAACTCATAATCTGAAAATTTAACTAATGTTTAATTTAAGATTTATTATCATATTTCAAATATATATATATATATATATATATATATATATATATATATATATAAATATATATATATATATATATATATATATATAGATAGAAAGCACAAAGAAATTCACTTTTTACATGGATACCCACTTCCGCCCCAGCCCGGGGTTGAACTCTCGACCTTCGGAATCTGTCTCCTAGCAGTGCAGGAACAGCGCGCTAGACCGCTCGGCTATCTAGGCAAGTCAAAAAACTTGCTTTCGATGCCGATGGAATTCTCGCGGCGCTGTCCTACACTACACGGTCATTGAGAATAGAAGTGAGATACAGTTATTTGGACATTAGTTTTAACAGAGGATTGTTACCAATACATGTTGTAATGAAATTAATTATTATTTATAAAGCACATTTTACAACATCTCTTAAACTAACATAACTGCCCTAAGTGAAGAAATATTAATATAGAAAGCACAAAGAAATTCACTTTTTACATGGATACCCACTTCCGCCCCAGCCCGGGGTTGAACTCTCGACCTTCGGAATCTGTCTCCTAGCAGTGCAGGAACAGCGCGCTAGACCGCTCGGCTATCTAGGCAAGTCAAAAAACTTGCTTTCGATGCCGATGGAATTCTCGCGGCGCTGTCCTACACTACACGGTCATTGAGAATAGAAGTGAGATACAGTTATTTGGACATTAGTTTTAACAGAGGATTGTTACCAATACATGTTGTAATGAAATTAATTATTATTTATAAAGCAAATTTTAAAACAACTCTTAAACTAACATAACTTTTTTTTTTTTTTTTTATTTACAGAAACAACACATTACATATATGTTCGGAAGCAAACATTTGGCACACTCACATACAGACATACACACACTTACATACAGAGTGAGACACACACCTACAATATTACATGTGGAAGGGGGGTGAAATAAATATCAGTCAGTCTTACATAAATTACAATATAACAATAGTATAAAACTCCTATGCTTAATCATTTAAATTTTGAAAAAGACATTTCCAACTTGACTATCTTTTTTTCAAATAGTTCAACATCATATAATTTTTTTCTATAATAAATTAATTATTGAGGTACAATAATAAATCATTAAATAGAATGGTACACTTTTTTCTTGGTGTTTGAAAGATATATATTTTTTACTAATACAATAATAATATTCAAACCCACATCATTGTCTGCAGTACAGAGGATTACATTTTGTATATTAAATTGCAATGTTCTACCAGATTTTAAACAAATCCAATTTTTTAGGATGACCAGATTATCTTGACAAAATCACATCCAAAAATAAGTGTTTTAGTGTCTCAGGTTCCTGCGAGAACAGTGCACACTGTTGATTATAAATAATTTTTGAAAAAAAAACAATATCTATTCACACCAAGTATTCTGTGTAAAATTCTGTATTGAAACCAAAACAATGTTGTATCTTGAGTTAGGTTTTTAAGATTAAGATAAACTTGTTTCAAATTAAAATCATGTTGTAGTGATAAATCATTTGTCCATTTCTTTTCACACAAAGGTTAATGTTGTCCTTGGGACATAAAAAAATCATATATTCTTCTAGAACCTTTTTTATCTTTACACAAAAATGTTATAAACTCAGGCTGTACTGGTCTTGTTACTAAAGAAGGATCCAGATGTTTTACTTCTGGCATTGCACATACAATAGCATGCTTAAGACCTTCATATATGGTAAAGGGCATTTTTTACATTAAAATACTCTTTTAATCTATCATAAGCAATAAAAGTGTCCTGGCTAATGAGCAAGTCAGAAACTGTATGGAATCCTTTTCTATATAAAGATTTGTAAAAAACACTTTGGTTTTGTATTTTTATTCTTTCATTGTACCATAATGGCTCTAATAGTGTGTTATCCTGTATTGCAGATGTACAAATATCCATAAATTCTATAAAATATGAGAGTGTTTCTCTCCAAAAAGGATTGGAAATTAACTTTACTTTTTGTCTAATGTATTCTGACCCAAACTGGCACATCTGTGTGACATTACATCCAGTAATTTCTGTAAACAACACTGCCCATTGTGTTGCGTTAGTAGAAAGTATTCTCCGAAACCAAGTAAGTTAAAGAGATTTTATAAAAATTTCAACATTAGTCATTTTGCATCCACCTTTTTAAAAATCTGACTGTAATGTTTTTCGGCTGATTTTATCAGGTTTATTGCCCCAAATAAATTTAAAGAGTATTTTTTCTAGTTTTTTAATCCACTGTACACTTGGTGTAGGCAAAACACTGAACAGGTGAGTAAGTTTGGACAACAAAACACTTTTAACAGCTGTTATTTTGCCTAATGGGGTAATATGTCTTTTGGACCACTGTGTTATTTCTTTCTGAATCCCATCTAATTTACTATCAAAGTTCAGTTGTTCCATTTCTTTAAGATTTGCAGTGTAAGTGATACTCAATATTGTAAATGGTTGATTAGTCCAACTCAGATCTGTACAATCACACAGTATTTCATTTGAACCAAGTTTTGAGCCAATCCAAATAGCTTTAGTTTTACTAATATTAGGCTTTAAGCCAGAAAATTTTGAAAATTGAAAAAGTAGGTCAAGTGCACTTTTTAGCTCACCTCAACGAAGTTGGGGGGAGCTTATGTGATACCCTCGGCGTCGGCGTCCCAGGTTAAGGTTAAGTTTTTTGGAGCAGTTTTCTTTTTAATTACTTCTGTGTCCTATACTGATTAGACATGCATGGAAGATGGTTTTAGTGTGTTTTATTGTACCAGACAAAGTTGCAGATGCTGCAATTTCAGCAAAGGAATTACCAGGTTAATGTTTTTGGAGCAGGTTAACATTTTTGGTGCAGTTTTTGGTGTGGGTTTCATTTCCAAGTAACTATAAGCCCTATGTTGACCAAACTTGCATGGATGATACATCTAAGGATGCATACTACCGGGCTTGCTTCGGATGCTGAATCTGACCTACATTTTCCGGTTGAGTGAACAGGTTAAAGTTTTTGGTGTAGGTTTCATTTCCAAGTAACTATAAGCCCTATGTTGACCAAACTTGCATAGATGATACATCTAAAGATGCATACTACCGGGCTTGCTTCGGATGCTGAATCTGACCTACATTTTCCGGTTGAGTGAACAGGTTAAAGTTTTTGGTGCAGGTTTCATTTCAAAGTAACTATAAGCCCTATGTTAACCATACTTGCATGGATGATACATCTAAGGATGCATACTACCGGGCTTGCTTCGGATGCTGAATCTGACCTACATTTTCCAGTTGAGTGAACAGGTTAAAGTTTTTGGTGCAGGTTTCATTTCAAAGTAACTGTAAGCCCATTGTTGACCAAACTTGCATGGATGATACATCTAAGGATGCATACTACCGGGCTTGCTTCGGATGCTGAATCTGACCTACATTTTCCAGTTGAGCGAACAGGTTAATGTTTTTGGTGCAGGTTTCATTTCAAAGTAACTGTAAGCCCTATGTTGACCAAACTTGCATGGATGATACATCTAAGGATGCATACTACCGGGCTTGCTTCGGATGCTGAATCTGACCTACATTTTCCAGTTGAGCGAACAGGTTAATGTTTTTGGTGCAGGTTTCATTTGCAAGTAACTATGAGTTCTTTAATGACCAATCTTGCATAGATGATACATCTAAGGATGCATACTTCCAGGCTTGCTTCGGATGCTGAATCTGACCTACTTTTTGTGGATGAGTGAAAATGTTAGTTTTGATGCATGTTTCATTTCCAATAAACTATGAGCCCTATAATGAGTAAACTTGCATGGATGATACATCTAAGGATGCACACTAATGGACTTGCTTCGGATGCTGAATTGGACATACATTTTTCAGATAATAGACAAGGTAAAAGTTATGGTTGCAGGTCTATTACCAAAAACTATAAGGCTTATATAACATTGTATAAACCAAACTTGCACAAATCTGCATCAAGAGATGAAAACTCTCAAATTTGCTTCAGATGCTGGATTTTCATTACATTTTCATGAAGAAGAAGTAGTTTAAATTTTTTATGTAGGTCTATTTCAAAGTATCAGATCAAAATTGCTTTTAAAAATATTTTCATTTTTGGAATGTATACTTTTTGTTGGTTAAATATGTGACTTTGCCTTACTTAAAGACAACATTCGTTGAGGTGAGCTCTGTAATCTCTGATTACCTATGTTTTAGACTTTTTTCTGAGCCATTTAAGAATAGTACTGTATCGTCTGCATATTGGAGTAAACAAACTTTTTCCTTTCCTATATTTATTCCTTTAATATTTTTGTTTTGTCTAATTATTATACCCATAATTTCAACACAGAGATTAAATAAAGATACGGGATCTCCTTGGCGACAACCTCGTCCAATTAAAAAGAAATTAGAAAAAATACCATTTTGGAAAACACACAGTCTAGCTTTTTTGTATAAAACTGATACCCATTTTATTATATCTGGGCCAAAATTAAACAACTTTAGGGTCCTATACATAAATCGCCATGAAATTGAATCAAATGCCTTTTCGAAATCAATAAGTAATAAGATACCTGGGATCTGTTTTTCAAGAGTATTATGGATTGTATCATAAATAACACGAGTATTTTCTCCTACAAATCTACCCTGAAGAAAGCCCTTTTGATTGTCATGAATTAAGAAGTCCAAGACCTTTTTAATTCTGTTAGCAATACATGAAGAGGCAATTTTATATGATACATTTAGTAAAGAAATAGGCCGCCAATTTTTAAGGTACTCTCTTGGCTTATCACCCTTAGGGAGAATAGAAATAATACCCTGTTTCTGGGTCAAAGATAATTCCCCTAATAAAAATCCATAATTAAGAGATCTGACTAAAAAAGTTCCCAAATCTTTCCAAAAAAATTTGAAAAATTCAACAGTAAACCCATCACTTCCAGGACTTTTATTGTTTTTCATATTTTTAAGTGCTATAAGGGCTTCCTCTTTCGATATCAAACCTTCAAGTTCTGTAGCGGTGTTTTTATTCAATATATTAATATGTTCAGTATTAATAATGCTTTCCAACTCCACATCATGTAACTTATTGTCCGCACAAGAGTATAATGCCTTATAAAATCTTTCAATTTCGGATAGGATGTCTGACTGTCCGGTGACAATACCATTATCAGTGACAAGCTTATTTACAGTTTTATTGATATAATTTCTTTTCTCCAGACTAAGAAAATATTTAGTAGGTTTCTCTCCATATTCTATCCATTTAAGCTTGGTTCTAACAAATAAACCTTTAATATATTCTTTTCTAATTTCTTCAAGCTTGGTTTGTGCTTGTTTTAATTTTTCAAAAGTGTCTGAAGAATCATTACTATCATTAAGATCACTTTCTAGTTTAATCATTTCTTCCTCGAGAGATTTTCTTTTATTTTCTGTAAGCTTCTTTTTTCTAGATGATAAGGCAATTGTTATTCCCCTTATTTCTAATAATAGTTGTTCAAAAAATAATTGATCATCTATAGTCAAGCATAAATTTTCATCTGATATATTTTTAATTTCTGAAGGCTTATATGGGAAAGCAGCATATTTCTGTTTAACCATATTCATTGTTTCTTTGACTTTATCAACGTAGACATGATCATTAAGCAATGAGTTATGAAATTTCCAGATCCCCTTTCTTCTTTCAAATTTACTAAATGTAATGTTAAGTTCAATCATTGAATGGTCTGATCTATAGCCCGGGCTTATGTCAACTTTATCAATAAGTGCCATTAATTCATTTGACACCAAAAAATAATCTAGTCTAGCTTGTTTAGTTGGTTTATTTTTAAACCATGTATACCTCTTCCGATTATTATACTTAATTCTCCAAGGATCAACCAGGCCATGTGTTTCCTTTAAATTCAATACCACTTTTCTAGCTTCTGGGTTATTCACATTGTTATGATTATGACAGTCTAAATTTTTATCTTGTATCAGATTAAAGTCCCCTGCCATAATAACAAATTCACCATTAAATTCTGATATTATATTAAAGAAAGACTCATAAAAAGATGGACTGTCCTTATTTGGACCATACAAATTAATTAACATAAAATCATACTTATCAAAAACATTCATTTCAAGTATAAGGAGATTCCCATCATCATCATTGTATTGCCTGAGAATATTATATTCAAAATTGTTATTAAATAATATTGCAGTACCCCTAGCATTTGATTTTCCTGGTGAAAAGTATACATCAAAGCCCCAGAAAGCCCTCACTTGTTGATAATCATCATTAGTTAAATGAGTATCTTGAAGTAAACATACCGAGAAATTCTTTTGCTTAATGTAATTTAATACATCCCTTCTTTTTTCTATACCGCCAATCCCCCTACAATTAAAAGAAAGTACACTAAAACTCATACTGGTTTAGGAAAGAAAAAAGATTAATCCAGCTCTGTATTTTGCATAAGTTTGAGAACACCCCTTCCGTAGGTAGATTGACACAAATAAGTACGTGCACACACACACACACACACACACACACACACACACACTCACACACCCTCACACACACACACACACCCTCGTTGACAAACTTTCACACAACATAACTAGAAAAAAAATAAACAAAAAAGAGAGAAAAAGAAAAAGTTAAGTTCCTTGTGACCCTTGAACGGCACGAGATAGAGTTCAAAATGTTTTGTTTACCTTCTCGACACCGGAAGTACACCTCATCTTTATAAATGTCAAGTAGAAACCGATTGGACCAAAGAGTTTCCGAAAAGACAAATTACTTATTCTTCAGTTTGCGATCGATATTGTCAAAAATGTCAAATTTCACGCGTTTGGTTCCATATTGTCCATAGATCGAGCCATTGAAATACCAAGCTGCTTTTATCCGGGGATCCTTGGTCAGTTCGATTATAAGATCAACGTTTGCCTTTGTTACATCATCAGTCACCTTCCAACCCTTTTTTAAGGCCTTAATATCTGATCTCTTTCTCATGACACGGATTTTTGAGTCAATGTTGAGGAATTTTACAATTATGGGTTTGTGTTCGTCCGGATTTCCGGGGATTCGGTAAATGGCCACAACATCAGTGTCTGGAATTTCCACCCATACTTCTGCTAGCGCATTATTAACAATTTCCAGGGGATTTTCTCCTTCTGTCTCGGGGAGACCATGGACTTTAATATTATGTTTCCGTGAATATTGCTCGTTTTGGTTAGCCTTAGAGAAAGCAGCTTTAGCCATGTTTTCCTTCTCGTTTAACGCTTCATTGCTCTCGTCAAGTTCACGTTTAATTGCCCTTTTATCTGCTTCAAGTTTTTCAATATTCTCTTTCAACTGTCGATTTTCTTGTTTTAAACCCTCAATTTTGTCAATGACCTTTTTTTCAATCTTATCCTGATGTTTTTGAAGCATCTCCTCGACTACATTTTTAATGAGCTCCTTCACATCGTCAGCTTTCAAAGTTTTATTTAAATCACTTTTTATTTCTTTTAATTGAACTTGAATCTGTGTCCACTCACCCTCACCTCCTTTTGTTGGTGTTTTCAGTACTGGACTCTGCTTTGAGCTAGATTTATTTGATTTTTCGCCTCCTGTGCTCATGTTTCGTGTAAGGACACCTGCCTGACTAGTCGACATTGTCTATTTATAGTAACTCCACTCACTATTCACGGCAGCTATACACATTTTAAAACTGGAAAAGACGTCTGCACAAGCATGCAAAGTTAAATTTGTACGTTTGCAATAGTCCAGCGATCACAAAGGAAGCCTTCAAAACTTTTCAGGGACCCACCTCTATTCTAAACACTCATTCCCGGCCGAAAACTCCGCACCCTACATGACACGGCTTGCCCCTACAAGCGCCATTTTGGAACTCGAATCCTAGGCTAACATAACTGCCCTAAGTGAAGAAATATTAATATAGAAAGCACAAAGAAATTCACTTTTTACATGGATACCCACTTCCGCCCCAGCCCGGGGTTGATTTTACAGCGGTCTAGCGCGCTGTTCCTGCACTGCTAGGAGAGTTCAACCCCGGGCTGGGGCGGAAGTGGGTATCCATGTAAAAAGTGAATTTCTTTGTGCTTTCTATATTAATATTTCTTAACTTAGTGCAGTTATGTTATTTTAAGAGTTGTTTTAAAATGTGCTTTATAAATAATAATTAATTTCATTACAACATGTATTGGTAACAATCCTCTGTTAAAACTAATGTCCAAATAACTGTATCTCACTTCTATTCTCAATGACCGTGTAGTGTAGGACAGCGCCGCGAGAATTCCATCGGCATCGGAAGCAAGTTTTTTGACTTGCCTAGATAGCCGAGCGGTCTAGCGCGCTGTTCCTGCACTGCTAGGAGACAGATTCCGAAGGTCGAGAGTTCAACCCCGGGCTGGGGCGGAAGTGGGTATCCATGTAAAAATGAATTTCTTCGTGCTTTCTATATTAATATTTCTTCACTTAGGGCATTTATATATATATATATATATATATATATATATATATAGAAAGCACAAAGAATATATATATATATATACTGAAAGGAAAAAGAAACGCAGGGCAGCATAATATTCGAAAACTTTTTGACCGCATGATCGAAAATTATGAAAATTGGTCAGATGAGAAATTTAGTTACTATGCACCAAAATCAGTGTTCAGAATTACTCAACCGTAAAATGTATGACGTCATGTAGGTAATACGCTAAAAAGCCAAAAACACGTGCAATTTGATGATGACGAGTTTGTCAACAAATCTTGTTGCACCATTTGATGCACCTGAGGTATACACATTGTTTTTCAATATTTAGAGACGATATGAATTTCTTGCAATCTTGGTACAGTCTACGGAAGTTCAATGGGGACTGATTTTCGATTTGCCTAATTAATGAAAAAGGCAACAACGGTTAACTAAGAAGTTTCTTGTAAATTTTCCCCCCATAAAACTTGTTACACGTTGTCAGAGAGGGCCTGGAATGGTTTTCAATCAACCGTGACGATGACGTTAACGCGAAACAGAGTCATGTTACGAGCGGGTTATTCGTCCTGCCACCTCTTAAATCGCAGCCCTACTACCACAAAAACCGCCTTTTATACAGTAGACTATTATAATCATTACATTCACACAAAAAATGAAAGAAAACTTTTCTGCAATTTGGTTTTTTGAGCATGTCAACTTACTGTTGTATTCCTCTCGCTCGCGCATGCGCGCGTCGCATGACTAATTTTTATGGCGTGGTTACCCGTGCCCAATATAGCCAGGGTTTGAAATATACTCACTCTGATGAATTCCATGCAAAGGAGAAATAACGCTCATGACAGATGTGCAGGAGAGACTTTGAAGATAATGAGAGTTTTCGATTTTCACTTTTGGGGGGTACCGCCATATGAGCTTCAATAACTCAAGAATTATTAGACAAAATCAAATGAGATTTTGGTTATATCTTTTTGAAAGATGATTTTAAAAGTTAGATAGGAATACTGAAAAGAATTGAAAGAAAAATAAATTTAATTCACCTCAAAAGTTTACCCTGCGTTTCTTTTTCCTTTCAGTATATATAACAAAGATTAATTATCTAAAGACATACTTTTCCCGGGTCTCTGTCTTTCTAATACTATAGTAGCAACAACTCTTGATGCTCTAAACTTCGACTGTTTCCGTATCACCAGAATGAATATTTAACGATGATTAATTACTTTTGTCGTAGCAGTGACGTTGTTGTCTTACAATTTTTATATTGGACTGGCAGACTGTTCAACAGTGAAATTGTTATAGACTGATGTAATAAACATTTCTATTGTTGGACTTTTAATTAGTAATATAGTAATAGATATATAGAAAGACATATATACAGCTATAACATTTCTAATAACTGTTCGATATATTCAAGTTTTTTTGAAAGTATGATTAATTAATTACAAAACATCAGTTTACGTAAGCTGTAAAAGAGAAGACAATCATTTCTACTTTATAATCTATGAATTGCAATAAATAATGTTAAAGACCTAGACTCTTTGTGAAAATGTATTAACAGTTTCAAAGCATGTTCAAATATCGCATTTTGCCACTAAGGGGAATATGAAAACCACCTATCCATTATATGCGATCAGTATGTACTGGTTCCAGGAAGTGAATCGATGCAAGTAACAACGTTGCCTTTGTTTGAAAGGCTCATTATTTAAAGCGTATTATAAGGAACTTTAATTCTGCAATGGTAGTAATTTAAAGTCATTTGTAAATAAAAAAAATCCCAACAATGAAAATTAATGTTAACTACCGCGTAAACTTTCTTATCTTGACTGTAATTGATGGTCATTTGTACAATAAATATTAAAACTAATAATTAATTAAAACTTCTTAAAAGGGACGTTAAACAACAAACACAAAAAAAAAAAATGAATTAACACAGAATTGCAAGTTGATAGTTGTTTGAGTATCTTATTGACTAAATCTTAGTAATTTTTCGAGATTTGCTTTTCCAACAATCTGTTGTTATTCCTATTGGTTCCATGCACTTGTCGTCGTTTTAGCAGACTTAATTTTGTATTCATATAGAGATATTATTCAAAGTCTTATACATGACAAAGGTTATCCTTAATTGATTAATTGTTTGATTGAATGAATGTTGTTCACAATATGCTAGTGAAGAGATTCAAATTTAGACCTATAACCGGCACTCAGGGTCATTGAACAGAGAGGGTTCTTAATCGGCCCAACACCTACCGTGACAGATTTACACTTACAGATATGTAGCGTGTACAACATTTTCAATAAAAATCACTCACATATAACACCTAAAAGGAAAAGTGTACGAAATGTATAGTGTCTGTGCAAATTCCATGTACACTTTTCACGCACGTTACTTGTGTAAAATGTCAGAAAAAGTTTCCTGTACGCTTTACATATAAAGATGGTATCAAATGTTCCTTTCTTTAATTTCAGAATTTCTATTCTGCCTTTATATTGCAGATAGTATAACCAGGACACAACTATCAGTGCATCGATTTATTGTGTTAACGGTAAAGAGCTGAAACAAAACAAAACAAAGGAATTACTCATCAGTTACATGATACATGATGTCACTAAATAATTATAGATATAGCATTAACTGAGTAATAAGTTATAAATAAGAAATATTCAAAAGATAAATAAAAAAAGATTCACTATTAATTCCAATATATAAAGTTATGAAGCAAATGGGTTTCCATAGAAAAATGTTATAAGCGTACTCCAGTTTTATGATTTAAGATTATGACTACAACGGTGTTCCATACTTTCAAGAGATAACAAAAGATTTTCTAAATAAACAAATTACAAACATTTCATACAAAAACACTATAAATATAATAAATATACGCGTAATAAACATAAGAAGGATATAGAGATAACGAACAGTATTCAGTCTCAAAATCCATTAAAAAAAATACAAAGTAAGAGCAGAGCAAACACGGACCCCCGAAACATCAGAGGTGGGATCAGGTGCCATGGAGGAGTGAGCATCCCCTGCCGACCGGTCACACCCGCTGTGGGCTCCTTGTCATGATCAGGAATAACGGAAAAAAATCCGTTGTCAATTCAGTGTATAAATAATGGACTAACAATTGGTATGAAAAATGTCAATCAGCACTTGACTCAATGATAAGTTGTATTTGCCTACAAGATCATTGTATCGAAAATAAAAATTACGAAATTAAACAAGACTGCTGATATTCTTGTTTGATCAACTTGCTTGTCAATAATTTACCTCGTCTTACTGGAATGACTTTCTTCTCAGATTCATATGGATACACTTATTACACCACTGCCATCTTCCAGTCACAACGATGCACTGATAGTTGTGCCCTGGTTATACTATCTGCAATATACAGGCAGAAGAATTTCCTTATTCACGTTCATTTCTTGAAAGTGCAGAAAAGTCACAATTTATGTCATACTTTAAGATCTGTCCTTATTTACCAGATCTTTTACATGTATCCATAAATAAACTTTTAGTAATTATAACATAAGGAGATGTCATACTTTTTGACACAGCTGTGGTATCACTATGTCAAACATTCTTCTAAGTGCAAAAAGATCAAGATTAAATGGTTTCCTCTGTTGCCATTTTCATTTCTTTTTTGTATATTGAATTATTATCACAGAACTTGTAGGTATTTAAAATTTTTACTTTAAAAGTTACCATTACAATACTGTCAGGTGTAAAAATTATTATAACGCAATATTTCAATGTCAGGGAATTATAAAGTTATAATAAATTTGATTCATGAAAATTTTCAAAATATTTTTTTAATGCTTATTTATTTCTCGTCTCAACTTCATTACATTTTTTTAAAAAATTTAATGTACTTATAGAAGCAAGTCTTTAATAACAATTTCTTTTTTAAAAAACAGGAGTAGTCCAGTCAAATTTATCAGTTCTTTTTAAACAATATCGAAAGTTTGATTCTATATTTCTTTTTAAAAGTTCCTAATACGAAAATGATATTATGAAGGATGACATTTACTTAAAATACAAATATGTAATGACAAAGGTGGAAAAGAAAACTGATCTATACGGATATTGTAAATCTATTATTTTAGTGTCATTATAAACTTTTATATGACTAACCTACTTTTAATGTTTATAGCCCGAAAAATACCCCAGTTGCAAGCATCCTTTGTTTTTTAATCAACAATATATTACAAATAACAATAAATTTTCGATTTATTGAAATATTGTAGATGATAGATTTGTTTTGCTTCATTTATATAAACCTATTGCAATTTAAAACGAGAGGTACTGTGAGCAATGAGTTCACTAAATGATAACCCCTCCTCCCATATGAATATAATGACAGTGTACATGTTTTTTATATGGGAAACCGAAAATCTCTATATTGTTTTAAGGTAACGTGTAAAGAGGAATAACTCTTGGTGTCTCATGTTATTCCTCTTTACACGTGACGTCATAGATAAGAATATAATAGCAGAGTCCATGTTTTACCATTGGAAACTCAAAATATGTGTCGGATCAAAAAGAAAAATAGAAGGTGCACGATGGAATTATGTAATAAAGATTCTCTGGAAGTTTCATCAAATTTCATTCAGTAGTATAAGAGGAATTGCGGAAAGAGATGGGTACCCCAAAGCGCAACAGAGGGACGGACAGACTGACATTCCGATTACTAGTGAGTATATACCCTCCCGCATTTCAAGCGGGGGTATAATAATAATTTCTGAATTATTCAAGTTCAAATTTTTCCCGTCATTTTTATTTTTTCTTTAACCAATCTTAATCGAATAATACAAAACCTTATTCTGCTTGTGTTATAATCATATGAGCACATTAATCAAATTCTTAAATATTTCGATTGGACTTTTTAAAACTATTTATTGCATGCTAAATAATTAATTGTATTTGTTATAATATCTGAGTTTTAACACATAAGTATTATTTAGAGAACGAGACAGGTTCTGTATCGTAGATACAAATTTGGGGGCAGACGAGTGCGAAAGCACGAGTCTCCGCCCCCAAATTTGTATCTACGATACAGAACCTGTCGAGTTCTCTAAATGATTTGTGACACGATCAATCAAAAATAGCTCCGCCCACTTTATAACTTTGCAGCGTCCAAACTTCCGCCAGAGTTCTGTAGATGAGGCCCCGACGGGGAGTACGCATCCGCAGTATATATATATTTCCACGGAAAACGTAAAATTCGGTCAGATTTGTTTTGACAATTTAACGGGGTAGACGTAATCGAGTGATAGTCAGTCTTAATGGATAATAGATTTAACCGTAATTGTTGGGATCTATTGTTATAATTGTAGATGGAGATTTATCATAATTTATTTCAGGGATCTTAAAATCCGGTTTAAACTAGATTTACAAAAACAGGATTTACAGAAAATTCTTCGATGTACTTTGATGTCACGGATTTTTATTTTCAAATTGAATTGCGACATTAAAAACGAAGTGAAAGAGACGTGTGGCTGTCGTCAGCGAGAAGGATTTTTTCCGTGATAGCGAATTTTCCGTTTCGTGTGGATTGTTCAAAATTAGGTACAGAGGATGTTTTCCGTTATTGCGATTTTTCTTTTTACTTTCGATCGAAATTACCTGTAGATTCTGTGTTGAATAAGTTTTTAAAAAGTGATTTAGAAATTTTGACATTCTACATTTTCAGGAAAATACCGGGTATTTCTTAAAAATTAATAATAGGAAAACATCAGTATTTATTATGTGTTCGAGCTAGCTTTGCTAAATTGAATCAGATTTATTTTTAGACCGTGCTGTATTTTAGATACAGAATAGTTGGCAAGTGCAATACTGTAAACAAGGCTAATGCAGAACGGAAAGTAGCTCCGCCCACCACAGTCCCGTTCTGTATTGCTAATACAGAACAGTAAACTTCAAAGAAAAACACCGCTATCGTGTCACAATATTTGTAAAACGGTGTTGAAATTCACATAGGACCATAATTTCATTATCAATAATAAAATAATGAATAAAAGCAAAGAGTAAAACCTGGTTCGACTTTGCTTTGTTTGCTTTGTGTCTCCAATCATTTCCTTCTGATCTTGCATATACTTGTATGTTTTGTCCTTCAGTAAAACATAACGCAATTTAAAATCCCATTTAAGTTTAAGAGGGTTGGTTCCTGATATCAAAAGTATTGAGAATTTTTTCTCATAATTTTAGAATCTAAACACGTAGCTTAATAAAAAAAAAAAAACAGAACAGAAAACGCGGGGTTCAGTTCGCATTTTTTATCAATACGGAGCACTTACTATGAACGTTTTGCGCTATAATTACGTCTAACAGAAAAAAAAAAATAATTTTCAAATATTTTTAATCCAAATGAATTATTGGATCAGTCACAGTTTTTTCACCTTAAATTTTCATATTTAAAATTCTGACCACAAAAATAGTGTTAAATTACGTCGCTCACTCAATTATTAGACCTTTCTGCACTCAAAAAAGGTTATTTTTCTAGTGTTTAGAATTTAAAAAGCAATAAAATAATGTTGAAATAAATGGTTTCTGAATTCGAGCAGCGGTATTATAATCATCTTGTTTATTCAGAAAATGAAAAAAAAGTGGCGGGTCTGTGATGTTAATCTTTAAATATTACTAAAAAGGTGCTCATTTTAAGCTTAAATTGGGTTATTTTTTAAAGGATTCTCACAACATATTTGATATACACTAGTGTATTAGCCAAATATGAAGATAGATTTCAAGAAATATAATTTAATATTATTTTGGACCAGCATAGAACATATCACTGTAGAAAATTACTCTGTGTATGGGATGCCTGTAAAAATAGAAATTCAAACTTTCAAATACTTTGAAAGAGAAAAATTGATCTTTTTATTCTAATAAACTTTCCCCACAATATATAGTTCCTGGCGAAATGTTTTCGGTATTGAATTTAATCATGGGGTTTTAATTGAACATAGTTTTATTAGCATTATGTAATCCAAATTTATTGTAAGAACCATAGACCTAAAAAGAAGGGACCGCCGACTCCTATGACGTCACAATAGATATCACTATACGATCTCCCTCCGATTGAAGCGCCCTCACCGGGATGCATAGAAAACATCCGGCATTACAAAGATAACGTTATTTACATCTACATTGTCGAGATATTATAGCATTGAATGAATTAAACTTTTGCCGAATGTACCAAATTCTTTTTACTTATACACTAAAGAGTTCCTTGAGCAGCTTTTGAGGTATTTATCTTGTTTTTAATGTGTAAAAAAGCTATACAATTTGAGTATTTAACACGACAGATGATCACGTACCATGATCACAGAGAAGCTGTTAAAATGCATGCGAGGTTGCTCAAGATGCTGCTCGATGAAAAAAAAGTTCATATATAAGAAACAGATAGGCCTATTAATACGTGGATTTTTTAAAGATCAAAGATCTTATGATTAATAGCAGTGTTTGACGACACTGATAGTCCGCAACAGACCCCCTCATGTGGCACCTATCATGACTATGGTACAGTAACACGAGTAAGGAGGTAGAAATTTATAATCAATACGAGTATTCTTTGACAAGCCTATAGCCCCCCCCCATTTTTTCACAAAGATATGATGTAGGCATTGATCATTGGGGCGTGGGTTTAGCCCCTCCCCCTCCCCAATTTCGACAGGCACGTTATAGTTTAAGCCAACAAATGGATAAGTGCCAAAGTGGTAGTGTTTTGATAAAAATTTGGTACTGGAAGAAGTTCGATCCTAACAACAACAACAACAACAACAACCCCCGACAGGTTTTTTTTCGAGTTTGAACGAAATTGACACATTTTCCCTTTTTTCTGCTTGTCAAACTTTTTATGGGTTTGAAATTTAGCATAGGGCTAAAAGGTAGTTCAATATCTATGTGGACAAACTTGATATGCATCTTTTAATAAAAAAAAGAAAGAAAAGTTGATCCCATTTAAATATGATTTTTTTTAATAAAAAAAGAACATTTTCCTTAACTACATAACGAGGTATAGGGAGTATACTTTCATAAAAAGACACCAAAAAAAAAAAAGAATAAGATTTACAAGTGCTTGTGTGTTTTGAGCTACAGTAAGTTAATAATTTATTAAAACTTCTATTTAGGCAGTGGGTTGAAGATCAAACAGTTTAATCATAGTGGCAGTAGAACTTGCATATATAAAATAATTACTTACTAGTGTTTGTTCTTCAAGGCTGCTGATAAGATTGAAAATGATGCTCAGTGATTATTATTTTGTACTTTGCAGTTGTAATTGATTACATTGAAAATAATTATTTTAAAAAGACATTAAATATGTGTAATGGTTCGGCCGTGGATATCGGCCTGGATAGCTCAATCGGTAGAGCACCTGACTAGTGATACAGGGGTCCCGGGTTCGATTCCCGGTCCAGCCATACATTTTCTCCTTTCCTGTTACAGATTTGGTGCCGTTGACCACCCCTGGACTTGCAGGTGAAAGTCCTGCCAGGGGCAATAAGAACTTGGGTTGTGTCTTCGAGGGCGAAGACCATTTAAGGAGGGAGGAATGTAATGGTTCGGCCGTGGATATCGGCCTGGATAGCTCAATCGGTAGAGCACCTGACTAGTGATACAGGGGTCCCGGGTTCGATTCCCGGTCCAGCCATACATTTTCTCCTTTCCTGTTACATATGCCATACATATACATCTAAAGCAGTGCTCACTTATACAAACTTACTATAGAAAAGGATGACTTTTTATACTGTAAAATCAAAAATTTCAAGAAGTAACTCTCATATACAATTTTAAAACATGTATATTTAATGTTAATTATCAGTGCTTTAAGTTGAATAACCTTTTTAATAAATAAAAAAGTGGAAAAGTCTAAAATATAACAATGATTTTAATAATATTTCATTACAGTCATATTAAATTATTTAATATTTATATTGATGCAGTTTGTCTTTTGAGTTATGATATACAAAAGTTAATAATAATCACAATCTGGATATACACAGTATAGTTGAAAAAATTTGAGTTCTAAACATGATAATTAAATCATTGAAATTAAGTCATGTGCCACTCATTCGTGCATACATGGGACACACCACATGGCACTTTTGTTGATTTAATCCTGTGAAGGTTTGTAACCAATCATTGTTCTTTCACATTTGACTTATTATACCAGATGGTACATGGCATGTTACATGTTCTCAAACACATTTTCCATAGAGTTTGGTGTGCAAGGCAGACCCCCTTTTTTCATTTGAAAAGTGGACAGGCTATCTACAAATCCTGTGGGGAAAAAAATAAAAAAGATCTCTTAGAAAATCTTTTGATCACAAACAATGCTGTAATCCTGAATAAACACGATTAAATAAATCTTTTAAGAGTTATAACTAACTTTTCAAAAATACATAATTATGTAGATCATTAACGGCCAAGGGGAACATCTCTATTAGACTATTTATTAAGTTGTTGAACGGCACTTCACGATATATTTATTATTTATCAGTTCATATGAATTCAGCATAGATATGAAATTGGTCGTTGTTTTAAAAATATTGGTAGAAAATTGTTTACTTATTTTGTAAATTAAATAAGAATATAAATTATGTACTACCGTAAAATATAATCGACAGCATTCAAGAGATGTCACGTCATAGTCTGCTAATGTCTGCATTTAAAACGTTTCCATCGACTCCACAGTTTAAAGTTATAAGTTCCGAAGTAGTCAGTCGAGATCATTTCGTCATGGAAAGCTTAGATAAGTGATTGATTTTTCTAATTTGTTGTTATTTCCTTAAAGAATGCGAAAAATCATGATGCGCCAACATTGATTTCATTACAGGAAGTCTTTTTCTATACATCCCGGTGAGGGCGCTGCAAGCACAAGAAGATAGTGATTGTGACGTCATAAGTCGGCGGTCCCTTCGTTTTAGGTCTATGTAAGAACTAAAACATTATGTAGACTTTTTTAAACAGAGGTCAAGACAAAAAATCAGCTGAGAAGCTGAGGACTGAACCTCGTTAATTATTGTTATCTTTAGAATTTAGATCAATTACAAGATTTGATTAATTATTTGTCTTTAATTGGAAACTGAGCCAACTTTTCTATTAAGGAAAATATATATCTTACTATAACTTTATCTTGAATTTACTAAATCTGAATATACAAATTAAAGAAAATTACATTTACAACATATATTTATCTAAAACTATTTTCTTAATGCCATATCTTGTTATTTTTCTTCTTGGCATCTTATATTTATTTCTTTCTCTCTGCTTGGTTCAAACTTGATCAAATGATGAAATATAACAGCATAGCGACCAAAAGTGACTAATATGATTACGTCAAATGATGACCGACATTTTTCATAATAATTATTAGTCCATTATTTATACACTGAATTCAATAGAGGTTCAATAGATTATAGATTATCAAAATTAATGCATCGATTTCCAAAAACAGTATATTTTTTGTTCTTACAAAACCTTATTAATCGTATTTAAAACCTCTTTAAGTAGATAAGTCATGAAGGGATATTTCTATATTTTGATGTTATTTTCCGGTCATGCATAACAAAGAAATTATGATACAAATTGAAAGATTTACATATTAATATGTTTTCATTTGAAAATATATTTTTTAATGCAATCAGTGTGTTTTCATCATCAATCATCTCGAAAACAATAATATACACAGGAACAATAATTCGATGGTTAATGGATATTTGCAAGTTTAATAAACATTTTATGACCTGTTTAGCTTAGTTCACAAAATCAAGTGTCATGTAAAATAATAATAATAACTACAACAAACCCTCTTACCGCATTATCATTTCTTATAGGAAAACCGTTATGCAGGGTTCTCCATCATTTGAAATGTTACTGTGTTGCAGAGTTAACACGAAGAACTAAAATTTCGCGGTATTTTCGCGATCAAATTCGCAACTAAATAAATATTTATGAAAATTACAAAAGACTACATGCACACACTTATTTAAAATTGCTAAATAGTTACACAAATGGTATGGTCATACAAATTGATAAAAGTAAAAACATGTTCTGAATTTTTAAATTAATTGAAATTAAAGCAGAGAAAATTCTGTCGTACAACTTAACATTTTTGAAATTAAATTTGCCATGATTATTTATCAGTTTTCTTAATAGAGTTATCACATTATATAAAAAAAAGAAACTTCAGAACAGTAAAATATTTTAAGAGTTCCTTGAACATGTTAAAAATTTTAAGCAATTTATTTACATCATTTAAATGACTTTGATACGATGTTATGTCTGACTTACAGTGCTAAAATAATTCTAGAGCCGTGGCTCTATAGAAAAGACAATTATTTTAATATTTTTTTGAAAATAATACAATGTATTTTATTGCAACTACCAATTAACCCTTACATGGAATTGTGAAAACAAATTATTGTCTTTGTTCCGTCATGCATAAAGTCCAGTGAGGGTCTAGGAGATAATTAGTTATACAAGGTGAAGCCCTATGTTTAAGTGCTCTAACTTTTATAATTGAAAGACGATATACTTGTTTATTTAAAGTCTCAGGTAGGGAGAATTTGTGTGTTTAGATTTTCTAATTATCACAGATCTTACTGTGTTGGCAAAATTTTTACTGTGTTGCATGCATACAATTTGAATCGTTACTGTGTCGGAGAAAATTTTACTGTGTTGGGAGCAACACAGTAAAACAGCTCATGGAGAACCCTGCCTTTATGCCATTGTATATGCATCACAAAACGAGCTTAATTGAACTAGTACAAAAATAATGTGTCCATCTTTTGCATGATTTATAACTCGACGGAAAATTATTTAACTTCTATTCAAATATCGCCCAATTAACCACAATGAACAGCCAATTCCTTTCAGTTAATTGAGTTTAAGTTGAACATGAGTATATAAGTAATTAAAATGTACATGGCACAATATCGTTTGCGGTTTACCAGAAGTTACATCCACCGATTCCTTCAGAAGCTGCTAAATTCATTGTGAAAGCAAATAAGAAAAAAACATAAAAGGAATCAAGAACTTTCAAGGAAAAATATTTTCAACTCAAATAATTTTTTTTCAATATATTATTATAATAGTACTAATTTATATTAAATATTAAACAATAAACACAAAAACATACATATACTTAGTACGTATCAGGCTTGGGGCGAATTACATTGTAAAGTAATGCATTACATTACTATTACTTCAACAATTTGGGCATTAAATTACCATTACCATTACACTATTTTCTTAAAGTAATGCATTACATTACCATTACTTTAGTAAAGTAATGCATTACCATTACCATTACTTTTGGAGGTTTTTAAACATAAAAATTTATACAAAACTTGGCGATTTTTTTTTCGTAAGTATGTATCCACCCCCTTTAAAACTAAACGTGATAAATAAAAATTCAAATTTGATTTCAAGTTTTTGTATATATTACGTATACATTGTCAATAACTTACATTCACAGAAAGTTCAAACTTTTAAATTTTTCAGTTATACAGCACATTTACAATATCCACTTTTTGTTTAACTATTATGTCATGAAGCAATTAAACTTTTTGGGCATCTTAACCCCTAGCTGCCCAAAATATCTAATAATAAAGCATACAAGCTATTTTAATTTGAAAAAAAATAAATGCATTGACAAACTTTTTGAAAAAGTAGACAGGATGTACATTTTCATCTGCCGCATAATGCCTGCATGTCTTATATTTTCTTTGGTACTATGAAATTGTCATGGTCAGTACAAACTACATGTAGACCAGCTTAATTAATATTTTATATAGACAGTCTGGAGAAAGGAACTGATAATTTGGAGCATTTCTCCAAACAATGCATTGTTTTAATTGTTACATAAGCCAGAGGCCTAGTGTGTTTTGATGACACTCTTGCTATTCAAAAGGTGACAATTATCAGTTTTCACTGTACATTAATTAGTGTATCTCATTTGTGATTTTTTTTATAAAAAAAGTTCTTTTAAAAATATTTTATATAATTCTTTGAAATCAACTCTTATCTCAAATAAGTTTGAAAACTTAAATGTAAGGCGAGGTTAATTTTAACAGAATAAAAGTTTATTAAATAGATACAGGATTTTTTTTTATTTAAATTGGTTAACTTTTTTTATTCAGTTTTATCATTTGCAAAAAAAAAAAAAAAAAAAAATATAAATAAATAAATTAAAAAATAACATAAACAATAATTTCCATCATCCATGTCCATTTTAATTCTTAAAATAGGTTCAGACAAAATAAGCATTACACTGGAATTTATGAAGTAATGCATTACCATTACCATTACATGTAATGCAAATTTTTGGGCATTACACATTACTAGCATTACTTTGAGTTCATGTAATGCATTGCAATGCATTATCATTACAATTAGCATTACCCCAAGCCTGGTACGTATCATATAAAGTACACTTTTATTTATTTAGCATTTAAATGTGTTAAAATGGTACTAATCCTACCAAAATGCGTTTACGGTTTTCCTGAATATCCATAGATTCATATTTTTAAATACTGATACTGATACTGAAAGTTTTTTGCAATTAGTTGTGTGGTTTTGTCTAGTCTGCAGGTAAATCATGCCTGAATTAATGTTAAATATTTTAGAATGCAACCACAGATTATATTTAGCCACCTTTGTTTACAAAATCAAATTATTTTTGCACTTTTTCATTTTTATATCACTTGTTCCTACAAAGTCTTTCAAATGTTTAAGTAAATTATGGATTATTAAATGTGCTTCAGTTTAAAAAAAACCTTTTACAATGTTATAATAGTTGTTGATGTTTTAGAAGATTATAATAGTTTTTGATGTTATAAAAGCCAAACTAAAATAAGTTAAATTTTTACCGACAGCTTTTCTTTGTAATAATAGTAATAATAATAATAATAATAATAATAACTAGAGCAAAGCTCGTTGCAAAGCAACGAGTAGGTCTTCCGTCCTGTTTTACCGGAAGTAACTTTCTTTTTTTTTTTAAAAAAATAAGTAATAACGCCCAAAAATGGTATAAATCCTCCAAATATATGTTAAAGAATGCAAAAATAAGCCAGTTTTTGCTACCTCCGGTTTAACCGGAAGTGCTGACAACGGACAGAAATTTTATTTTTTGCTCCCAGTGACATATGTTACCCAAAAAATTTTCAAAAGCGGCAAAAATATGCGTTTTCCGACTACTTCCGGTTTGGCCGGAAGTGACGTCGACGGACGTATTTTGACGACTTTGATAGATTCAACTTGACATTTTGAACAACTTTGCTTCTTTGACGTATTACAAATTCTCAATACTTTTTGAGATATAAAGGAAAAACTTTTGGCCCCTCTAGGCCCTTAATATTAGCCTTCTTTCGAGATATCATATGAAAGATCTTATAATTCTACACTTCTTTTGTTCTGTATGTTTCAACAAAATATTTCCAGGTAAAAAGATATCGTAGAAAAAGTGTTTAAAATTTTGAAATTCGCGATAGGACTATTTTCGGGCCATAGCGAGCGCCGACGTGCGGCACTTCCGATAAAAATGAAATACCTTACGCATATCTATAGACTTAGGACTATATTGCCTGAAAGTTTCATGATTCTATCTAAAGCCATTTGTTAGAAAGTCTGCGGACAACCTGACCCTTCAAAAATCATAAAATCGACAATATCTCCGAACCGGAAGTGACGTCATCAAATCGAAAAAATATGTACCAGGTTCAAGTAATGCTACATAAGTCCTGAAAGTTTCATGGAAATCCATCGATCCGTTTTCGATAAATCGCGTGCACAAAATCGGTAAGAAAAAAAGAATAATAATATAGAAGAAAAAAAGTGAAAAAGAAACCGAAGAATAACAAGAAGGTCTTCCGCTGCAAACGGAAGACATTAATAATCATCTCGTATTAGTATATTGTTCGTGCAATTTTTTAACAAAGTTCGATAAAACATTCAGTATCCATTATTTCGTGAATTGAATTGCTGTTCATATTTAATTTCTTTTTTGACCGAGATCTTAACTTGTGCCTGAGGTATAAATTCTTTATGCCAAAGTCCACATTTCTTTTAATAAAAAAAATAAATTATATTTCTTTTCTGCATGAAAGAAGTAGAGATAAGATATTTTTCAGAGGTACGTATATTCTTGCCTTTAAGATGGCTCATTACATCCACAGTTTATTTTATATTTTAATTCAGCACCACTTATTATGTAGATGTCAAATATCCAGATGGGGGTATTGATATCATAAATATTTCTTAAAGATTTTTTTAGTTTTTGTCTAATTTTAGTGAAATGTTTCATTTCAAGTTTATTATTATCAGAATTTCAGAACTTTCAGTGTCAAATGATGGACAACTTCTTAAGACAAGTACACACAGTGAAAATACCTCATAATACATGATAATAATTTTTTTTAGAAAAAATAATTTTATCCTAAAAAACAATTTATGTCATTACCTTTTTAAACAGTGTTTTAACGCAGTCTTCTTAATTGCTATTAACAGATTAAGAGAAAATGGTGATAAGTTATACTTTTACTAACCTTTCTTGTGTAGCAAAGACATTAATCATAAACATGAAAATAATTATATAATTCTCACATTACAAGATGCTTTTAATCTGTTTTAATATATATAGAGACTCTTTTCCTGCATAATAACAGCGTATACGAAGTGTTGGTTGTGGGCGTTATCTTAAAGTGGTGTAATTTAATAAGCTAAAAAGCCAAAAAGTAAATTCATATCAAATCGTTAGCAAAAGGCCAAATTAGGTAAAAAAAGAGTTCCTGTTCTTTTGTCCATGTTCATTAAGATAAGAAAAATTTGAAATTTGAAACATATGAAAAAGCTATCATTAATTTATATAGATGCTAAATCTTTTTCTGGTTTCATTTCTGTCCAGGAACAATTTATGTGGAAAAAGTTTTCCATAAAATATAAGTGTGGCAAATTTATGTTCTGTGGAAGAAAGGTCACCAAACAAAATGTCAGAAAAAATACTTAAATTTGATGTGATGCTTATACCTCTTCGTATATCTTAAGGAAGAGGAGAATGTTTTTAACTTTGACAAATGTTTACTATAAATTCTGAATGTCCTGTCAAGAATCACAAATCCAGGGAATTACAGCAATGTCTTTGATGATATATAAGAAAAACAATGCATTAAAATATTTTTATACAAGGGTTGATCCAAAAGTAATGTCACGGTGTCCATATCTTTTAAAGAATGAGTGCACTTAAGTACGTCATTTGGAACCTTTTCGGCTACCCATTTTAAGCTTAACATTACAATATATCGCTAAATTAATCTATGATTGATGTGCAAGCATATGCTTTTGATATTTATTTCTAGAATTTTTTGTCATACATATTTCTATAATTACAGAAAATGTAATTGAAAATAACATGTAAAAGCCTTAAATTCCGGAAATTTGAACTGGACCACTTTCGAATCTAAGGTATCCGCAAATAGGCGGAGACATTTAAACCGCATGGTTGTGGAATGTAAACATTAGCACATATGATTTTTTCGCATTGCGAATTGAAATGGAGAAAAGAGAGAGATCGTGTTGATTTCAAGGTGCACAATTATTAAATGATTCTTATGTAAAGGGATGGGGTAAATGTCTCGCTGTGCAGACCATAATACAGAGGCGACATAATCTATACATGTACTTACTAATGACACTCAATACCAGAATTCTTTCAAAACACCCCTAATGAAAAGCATAAAGATAAATAAGAGACATATTATCTTCAAACCCTATTAAAATTTGCGCAAAAATCTCCCATAGTTTGAAGTTGGAAGTACGATAAATAATGTCACAACAGAGACTTAAACACAATAAAATTTTCAATGAAAGCGTTAGCGTATCGAACAGCAGAAGGTCACGTGAGAAAGGTGATTATAATATCAATCGTTGTTGCTCAGTGACCGGTTAATTTAGTAGCTATCTCGACCCTAGTTTGGGGACATTTTTTTGAAAATTAGATATGAGCCGCAACTTGGCCAACATTGTCCTTTGGGTATGTATAAGTTTAAGTTAAAATACATATTCTGTGCAAATAAGAAAAAATGGCCAAGTTGCGGCTCTTTGTAAACAAAGTCGTTGAAAACTGGTATGCATATGAATAACAATAGAAATGAGACAAAAATGTTAGACCCCTGTCTCAAAAGCTAGTGTCGTTCGGCATTATTTAACACTTTCATGTAATATGATATACCAAAACCTGCTCTTAAGACATTGTTTAATACCTATAAAACATAAATTTAATGAATTTTGGAATTTTATTTTACGCAAAACATCGGGATCCAACTGTCATAGCTTAAGTGCACTCATTCTTTGGCGTCGTATTATCAAATACAATATACCAAAATATGCACAAATATAAATTCAATTAACATTGAAATTTTGATTTAATAATGTTTATTTGAATTTATTTTAAAGGTGTTTAAAACATAGAGCATGGGGGTATCGCTGCGTCACAACGGAACGTCACGTTTTAAAGTGTATTTTTTTCTTAGAATGAAAAAGACAAACTGCACATTTAAAAATTCTAAAAAAGGACCTAATCTCCCAATTTTTTTAAGACACAATTTTCGTCATTTTCTAGTATTTAATTTAAGATTAAATGACGGCATTGGTATTTGTGATCATAAACACTGTTGTTTTACTCTGTTACATTGCGCAAAGGGATTGTCGATTGGGGAAAAAGGCTCGACGAGTTGTAATGCATTTTTGCTTCAAAATATGGGAATCATCACTAGCGACATTTTCGTTATTAATCAGACTTACACAATAAAGAATGTAAATAAGAGACATCTTAGTAGATGGTTTCAGCAATTTTGGGCGGGTAATTGGTCACTGAATAATTAGCAGAGGACAAGAAGACCAAAAGATAGGAGATCGGACGGAAACGTTCGGGTCAAACGTTCTATGGTGTCTGACGTTGTCAAAAAAGACAGACGTATAGAATGATGCGAATTTTTAAGTTTGTCTTATGCTACTATTCAAAAACTTTTGACAGAGGGCTTAAGGACAGATGATACAAACCATCGTCGAAAACCCACGGGTGTTCTCGTCTTTACTTATCATCCGTGGGCAAACTCGCCGAAATATCGCCGTAAAATATGCTAATTTGTTGTTTTTAGTTAACCAATCAGAAAGTTGGAACTCTTCAATTTTGAAAAATACGTTTATTACTTTGCTATTTATGGTTAATATTTTGACGCTCGTTAAAACGTGCGAAGTTTGATTTAAAACAATGAAAATCAATTCGTACAGGTCACTGACATTAATATCCGTCAAATATTATGAAGGAGTACCTCTTTCTAACTGCAGAATGCACCGGTGAGTGAGTTTTAATTTTTTATTCAACGTTGCACAAAAAAGGAATTTGAAGCGAAAAACATTTGTATAGAATAATAAGGATGGTTTCAGAAGGGTAGAATTTTGAACATCACAGAGGGTTTACAACTCCTTCATATTCTATTATTTGCATCATTTGCAATAAAATTAGGTGAAAAAATACATATATGTAAAAATATTTTATAGGTGTAAAGAACAACTGTCCATTTTGTTGGTAACCTTTGATGCTTATATTAACTACAATTTTGTTTATTGATCAAAACCTTTATATTTTGATCAATAAAATTCAACTACAATATACACTTGTCTTTTGTCCTTTTTCATAGCATTTTTGGAAAAGTGGAGGCATAAAACAATATGAACCAATCCAGGCATCCATATTTTGTTTGTATCATCTGTACTTAATCATGAAAAGAGTAAGTGCATAATGGTACCAAATATTCTTAAAGAAAGTGAAATTGGTGAAAATGTTTGCGAATCACAATACTTTTTAATGAAACGAAGGGGAGACGCTTAAAAGTGTGACGGTGTGTATCCGTCATAAGACGTTATATTTAGGTGCGGCGACTACCATAATCGCGCATTGTTTAAAATCCGATATTTTGAAAAGTATATATCATTTTCCTTTGAATTTTTTTTTTTAGATCTGATTTGAAATAAATAAAGCTTCTATTGTGTATAATTTGGTTGCTTTACGTCGATTTATAGCAATTTTATCAAAGTTATGACATTACTTTTGGATCAACCCTCGTAAAACGCTAGTTTCGAGATTATCCCCCTTGGTGCGCTCTTTTGTTGAGGAGGGGAGTTTCGTTGCCGCGTAAACAAACAGGTGGGACAGTTATTTATATATTGGATATACCCGGTATGCATCATCGATATACTGGTTTATCATAACTACATAATTGTAAAAATGCACTTTTCAACTCGAGAATAACCGAATTAATGAAAAGGCGTCATTTTTAAAGCAAAATAAAGTCGGAAAACAAGAAAATATTAGTGGATGTGAGACTAATCAGACGAGGGAAGAGAGATATGGACCTCTAATAAATACGGTACACATGCATCTGAACATTGCACGTCGGCAATTTAAATGACACATTGTTTATTTTCCTTATTATAACTTCAAAGAACCCACTAGTTAACTTTTTAGAAAATGTTTGTACAATCAAGAAAATCTTTTACTTTTTATAAAGACCACGACGTTTAATTTCGTTTTCAAGTACCCTATAATTGAAAGTAGATATTTGTAAATATACACAGTTGAGCTTGATAAAATCATAAAATGCATCACTGCTTAACATTATTATCTTTCTATAACTTTAAATAATTTTCAAAAGCCATTAACATCGTTCATTTATTTAAGCACGTTTGGGTACAGAAACAACCTGTCCCACCTCCATGCTGAAATTGATACGTTTTGCGCCTCTATCGTAGGAGAGTTACAATCTCGAAACCCGCGTATTAGTATTATCCTTACAAATAAAGAACCTTGAGTAAATATACTTTTATTGAAAATTCTACCAAACTTTTATTTGAAAAACATCGTTTTTCATCATATTCAAAAACTGCTGATTATCTTCACCGCTGTAATGAAAAAAAGAACAAGACATATGTATATGTAAAAGAAAATTTACATTTTTAAGTTTATTTGTTTAACTTGGTCTTTTTTTAAACTTAATATTGTTATGTTTTCTTATTGTAAGATGAACGCTTTTTATTAAAGTAATTTTGTATTGTAAAAAATGTACATTATACAGAATTATTTTTGTTTTGAGAATGTTTTATTAGAACATCCTCAAGACCTTTTTATTTTAACATATATCATCAGTGAGTATAATATTTTAATTGAATATAACAAAGAAAGAGATTACATCATTCATTCAAACTTTATTTCTTCAATTTGGAGATTTGATTTAGCACCATTTACAACATATCTACATGTCGAAATTAAAAGAGTTCATTTAAAAAAAAGAAACGAATTTAAAATATATGTTTGTAATTTTATTGATAATCCATGTCTATTTCAATAGCCTTATTATTATTTTTTTTTATTAATTAGCTATTTATAATTGTGACGAAAAAATTGGTTCCTATGTCTTTATGACTATATCATTTATTTTACGACAATGACTTAAATCCAAAAGCATCGTTCATGTTGATTTTAAGGAGGCAAGGCCTAATTTATAGGTATATGTTTGACAGGACATCCTATATCAATAACAGTATTTTGAAATTATACTTTTTAAAGGTAATAATATGTAATAGTTATAAGCGGAAAACTGTCCATTATGTCAGATATTAGACGACCCGAGGTGCGTTAGCGCCGAGGAGAGTCTAACATCTGACATAATGGTCAGTTTGAGGCTTATAACTTACTTAAAACATTTCACCATTGTCGAACACTTCCATTGTTAACTTATTGGACAGCCACAGGTAAGGTCTCGTTCTGCTTGGATGACTACTTGGCACTGTTCATCAAGTTAGGCCAAAGAAAACCCGTTTTTGTTTTTCTTCTGTCTTTATTAATAGTAGGAATCATCGAGAGGTGTTTTATATCAATAGAAATGAACATTAACTTTGTTTAGTCTTATTTATCAGCATTGCGACATTTTTTATCTATACTACGCATGCGTAAAAGTCAGTTCTACTAAATTCTTTACAATTTATTCATTTTACAACGCAACGACCACGGATGAAGACGTACATTTTAATTTCGAAAAAAAAAGACCTTCAGAATCGGGTGTTTTGACGATGCCATTTATCGATTACACCAAGATGCCTCAGTTCAGGTTTTTACTGTGTAATCCGGATACATGTATATATTCTTATGTTTCGGAATTTGCAAGAAACAGTTCACGTTAAAAGGTAATTTTTGTAAAGCAATAGGATTTGAAGGATTTTACTCAAACAACTGTTTAAGCATTTTCTATGAAATTGGGAGGTTATTCCTGAGGTATTTTTCAAAAATGCAATTATCTTTTGTAAGCAGGTTTCGAACTCGGAAGGATTTTACTCCAGCCACTCCTTAAAACGACAGATACTCGCTCAAACGACGCAGGACTAGGTGGACAAATGGTCATAAATCACCGAACGAAATTACAGATTCCGTTGGAATTTCATAAGCTAAATTTTATGCTAAATGCGGAAAAATGGATATTTCAATAACAAAAAGCCCAAAGTTGTGTGTAAGAAAACACATGCTTCTCATTCATCTTTTGTGTCCATTGGATTCTATATATGTTCTGTGGATTAATCATTGTGAAATGAATCTATTATACAGCAATGGACGGTGAATTTAGGAAATTTATGATCGGAGCCACGGATGCGTTTACAATAATGAATCTGAGACATTCGATTCACTGGATTATTTGTGCCATTTTCAATAGGATTTTTTGTGAAATACTTACATTTAACGCTACTAATTTCCTACATTGTTCATATTAAATTGTTTGATTTGTCATTGCCTTTTAAGTGGTGTTTACTTATTTGCCTCGCCCTTTGTTCTCATTTAAACGTTACCTGTACCTGTCCAATAAGTTGAATCTTATTGGACACCTACAGTTAACTTATTAGACGGGGTGCAGGACAATAACAAATTTATTGAACCAGGTTTAACAAAAGATGACGTCACAAAAATGTTTTAAGCATTTTAAGCTCTTCTGAGCCAAAGGCTCAAAGAGTTAATGCTATGGCCATTTGTGTCGTGTGCGTAAACTTTTTAGAATATGGGCCATAACTCAAGAAATCCTTGGCCAATCAGTACCAAATTTGTCACAGGGTATCCTTGGCCCAAGGGCTACCATTTATACTAAAAAAAGGGTGGGACCTTTAAACAAGGGGAGATAATCCGGAAAACAAAACCAAAAGTACTGGTTGCTAAAAAATCTTCTTCTCCATAACCACCAGGCAGATTTTCACCAAACTTACATACAAGGATAAGGATATGTCGAAGATTAAAATTTGCACCGGGAATTACCCTGGGGCAAAAGGCGTGGTCTCAAGGTCACTTCAAAGTTGACCTAAATTTACAATTAATAAAAACGTGTATAGTTTGCTTACTATAAGGACTAGGATCATCAAATCTTGTAAGTTGATGTATCTTACGACTTCACATCACGTTAACTCAAAAGTAGGTCACAGTGACCTACTTTTAAAATTTTGCGGGGATTTGTTTTCAAATTGATTTAAAGGCATATTTTGGACACTTTAAGGCCTATGATCATCAAACTTTGTCAGTTGATGGATCTAGGGTCCTCAAACAATGTCAACTTAAAAGTAGGTCACCTTGACCTACTTTTTGAACTTTATGACTTATCCTTTTAAAAACATTAAATCCCATTATTTCAGACACTGGGAGGTTTAGAATCATCAAATCTTGTACTTTGATGCATCTTGGGACTTTAAAACATATTTATGAAAAAGTAGGTCACTGTGACCACTTTTGGAATTTGTTGACATTTGTTTTCAAATTGTTTAAAATGCATATTTTGATTACCTTCAGACCTACGATCATCAAACTTGGTCAGTAGATGCATCTTGGGTCTTTGAAAAATGTCGACCTAAATTAGGTCACGATGACCTACTTTCGACATTTTATGGCTATATTTAAGTATCTTAGGTATTTATTGGCTTAGAATCATCAAACTTTGTCAGTCGATGCATCTTGGGTTTTCGGAGAGTGACGACCAAAAAGTAGGTCATGGTGACCTACTTTTGACATTTTATGGCTATATTTAAGTCAAAAGGTAGGTCACTGTGACCTACTTATGGTATTTTATAATTACAGGTGACTCTCGATCTCTCGAAGTTCAAGGGACCGCAAGAAAAGTTCGAGAGATCGAAGGGTTCGAGAGATAGAAAGTAAATAAAATCCGGAAATTTCAGTTCCGATCATCGATGTTCTACTATTATAGATACCGGAAGTATATGTAAATAAAGTCATTGCTCACGTTTTTAATTGTATTTTACAGGTAATTTACTTGATATCAACAATAATGATCGTATTGCATATAGATAAAATGAATTCCTAAAGTTTCAATATTTATTTGTTCTTATTTCATGATTACACGAAACCCGAATAGCAATTGTAGGTTTGGCTATTCTGCAGCTTGATCGTTTCCTTCACAATTGTTCACCGGATTTTTCTTACTCGGTATTCAGTCCTTGAGAAAGGAATTTCTTGTGCAATATTTGTCATACTGGGATTATGTAGACTCTAATAAAAATTCATAGTCTATGGGAACTTATTGAAACAAACGTATGTAAATTATTTTCTAAAAATTATCGTCTCGGTTTTAAGTCAAAATAAGTTGTCAATTCGTTTATAATTTACCAATAATCACAAATTAATAATTATATCAACACACGGACGACCCACAGGTGAAGTGTCATCTATGTAAACACCCAATTAACACCTCAATGCTAGCCCAAGGTATTCACCATTTTCCATGTAAGTCCAGGCTGCATCAATTTCACGCTTGATTGGCGTGTATACACGCGCAATCAAAACTTCGAGAGATAGAGAGTAAAGTTCAATGAAATATGCGTATTGGGGCCTAGGTTTTGGTTCGAGAGATAGAGAACTTCGAGAGATAGAAGTTCGAGAGATCAGGAGTAAATTTGCTTAGTTAAATAGAGGAAAAAAACGGGACCGGAAGTTCACTTCGAGAGATCGGAGTTCGAGCCATCGAGAGTCACCTGTATATTATAATGTCTTCAGTCTTAACTGGCTAAATATTACCAAACTTTGTAAGTTAATGCATTTATCAGAAAAGCGATTCAAGGCCCTTGGGCCTCTTGGTAATCTTAGTTTGATTATTAATAGTTGTTTTTTGACTCGTAATATGCTTGAGTATTGAGGAAACTATTTATTCAAAAAAAATTCTATTCATCAATTTCATTTTCAAATCTTCCAGGAGATCATTTTACAAGTATCAGACAATGACATTCTTGGGTCCTAACAATACGAATTATGATGAACGCGATTATTTACTTTAACTTTTCTTATTTATAATTTGGAGTGTTTTCATTTAGAAGCATGGATAGACAATTAAGAATATGTTCTACTGATTGGCAGCAATATCTGAAAAAATAAGCTCTTAACAGAAAAAAAATTGGGGGAAATGATATTAAAAGTCCTCCTAAATAAAGTGAACATTATGTAAATTTTATGGCTTATACAATCACCTTGTTATGAAATGCACTGTATTGATCAGTCGAATGTAAACTGACGTTTCTCACACATACGAATGTTACATTTCAAAAGTACATTTTAAAATATATTTTGTTTACTTACTAAAACCAAACGACACACTCTAATACGTCTAAATAATGTAGAGAAACCTCAATTACACATTTAAATTGATAAATATTTATTACGAGGGTCGTTCAATAAATAATGCAAAAATAAAAAGAGTACGTAGTTCAAATTCTTAATAGTTTCAATTCCTCCAGGCATTTCCTGTAACCCTTTACAAATGTCTTAGGTCTTTGAATCCATAAAGAGAAAACCATAGCTGATATTGTACAATCTTCCTTTACTAGTTTTCAAGTGTTTTGGGAATAAAAGCATTGGCTTAGATCTTGCTAATATGAGCAATGAAAAAGTTCTTCATGTTCACTTTCTTTTCTTCAAAATCTTATTTACTTCTCTTAACTTATTTGCAGTTGCATTGTCAAGCAAAGGAAAATACCCTTTTCACCGAAATTTGAACTACAGTTGCAGGAAATCTGTTTAACATTTCTTGGTGCACTTTAAAAGGCATAGGCATAGTCACAGGGGGGGGGGGGGGGCAGCAGGAGCACTAGCCCCCCCCCCCCCCCTTTCAGATCTGGGTGGGCAAGAGTATGTCTGTGCCCCCCCCCCCCCACTTTTTAATGAAGAACAAAATCACAGCTATTTTCCCCCAACATTACCTTTACTATAGGAAAGTATAGTTAAATCGAAGAATTGTGGGAAAGAATTGGAATTGAAAGTAACTTGCCTTTGAAAAAGTTGGCCACTAACGCCCCCCCCCCCCCCCCTAAATAGGTTTTTCGTGTCTGGCAAATATAAATTTCATTTTTTTTTTTTTTTTTTTTTTTTTTTTTTTTTTTTTTGCTTGTCAAACAATTTCTGGAGTTGAGCCCCCCCCCCCCACTTTTAAGTTTGTGACTACGCCTCTGAAAAGTTACCATTGCTTGTTCTTTATTTGGATGTATGTACATCTAATGGACCACTCTAAGTACACGAAAACTATCAAAACATGTTTGGAGGTCTTGCTTCTCTTTATCTTAATACAATTACACCTTTTCTTCATTTAATTTTTTCCCATTTTAAAAATTATTACTCTTATTTTTCGGCTTTAAAACGTGCACTTATTTTTTTGTCATCTGTCAAGTAAATTTGTCAAATATTTTATTTTTTTTACAACAATTGTTTTTA
This sequence comes from Saccostrea cuccullata, assembly GCF_032062105.1. Taxonomy (NCBI): domain Eukaryota; kingdom Metazoa; phylum Mollusca; class Bivalvia; order Ostreida; family Ostreidae; genus Saccostrea; species Saccostrea cuccullata. Next base: position 39,041 of record NW_026934977.1, read on the forward strand.
AATAGTATACAGGGTTAAAGATCTTGTTTTCAACATATTAAAATCATATCTTAAACATGATTTCTTTGGCGATTTATGTAAACCACCCCCCCCCCCCCCCCCACCCGGTTTTAACAAATTCTGTTATTTTTATCTTCTTTGCTTAGATCATTCATTAACAGTTTTTTGCTCAGTGTAGAGACCGTGCTTCTTCTTCCCCTGATAGATATTGTTCAAATGATATTTATAGTTTTGCTTTAGAGCAATCAAGGACCTCTTAAATCTTCAGAGGTTGGATCAGATACCATGTAACAGGAAGAATCCTCTATCTTCCGGTTACAAGCGCCATGCGATACTTGTAATGATAAATAATCTGTAGACAATTAAGTGTGAAATTAACGGCCTACATTTGTATGAAGCACGTCGGGCCAATAGTTACCTTAGTGTTATGTTGATTTTGCTACCAAAGTCATTATATCAACCTTGGAATTCTCATTATATCTTAAAAACGAAAATGTATTAGTAAATTGGGAGATGTAAACATTATCTTTTAAGTCCATGTGTAGGAGATACTAGTAAATGAATATAATTAATAAGGAAATTTGACGATGGAAGAGCTGAAATCCCCTTGTTGTTCATACAGTTAGTTGTTAATTGGACCGCATCGTCTATCGTCAGTAAATCACCCGAATATAAAACACATGTGGTAGAGTCTGTTGTATTTTTTCTATTTTAAATTAACTGCGAAATATAGGGATCAACTTCTATTATTAGATGTCAGATAGTCAACACTACCATGATCAATCATTATGATGACATAACAATACTCTCAGGTGTAAAAATTATAATAACGCATAATTCAATGTCTTAAAATTAAAAAGTGGTAGTACACCTAAATATAATGAATGAATTATTTTTCTTAAACGTTTTTTTTTTTCTAGTGCATACTTAATTTTTTTTTCAATTTTAGTATCCAATGAAGCAAGTCTTTAAGAATTCCTTTCATAAAAAAGTGAGTAGGTCAAACCAATCATAATTATCAGTTCTTTTTATAACTTTTCGAAAGTTGGAATTCTATATACCTTTAAAAAATTTCCTAATAATATAAATTGTAATATTATGAATGATGACGTTTACATAGATTTAAAAAATACAATGAGAAAATTGAAAAACCACATACTGCATATTGTAGATCTATTATTTTAATGACATTATATACTTTTAAAAGACTAACCTACTTTTTTTAGTTAAGTAATAATAATGTTAGTTTAGTAATGTTTGTAGCCCGAAAAATACCATCATTTCCAGTACCTCTTTTTTTAAAAAACAATATTTTTATATACCGAAATATTGAAGATTTTAGAATAATTTTGCTATATAAAATCTTGTGGAGTTTGAAGTAAGAAATTCTTAATTATTCAAGTTCGATTTTTTTTGTCATTTTCATTTATTTATTTTTTTTTTACTAACAATTTTAATCGAATAATATAAAAGACTTATCCTGTTTGTGCTATAATCACATGAGTCCATTAATCAAAAAAAAAGATGAGCAACAGTGTCTCCTCGAAAACTGTGAATTTTATAGCCCCTGGGTCATAGGCTCTGGTGCAAGGGGCGGGGATTCTTGTGATCCTGGGTATCGAATATCGAATTAACTAAGTATATATTTATGATGAGGAAGATTGCCTCTTCCAAAATTGTGACTGTCATGGCCCTTTGTCAGGGGTTCTGGTTTTAGGTCGGGTCTCTATTTATTATGTAGTGAAAGTGCATTCATTCTGATATACGAGTATAATTCTGCATAATCCTTAGTGTTGAGCATATATTCAAAGTGCATAGTTATGATGAATAAGGGTGCTTCGTACAGTTTTTTTTAAAACTTTGTGGTCCCAGTGTGAGGGGCTTTTGATTCTCATCGAGGAGGGGGGGGGGGGTTCTATTGATAATATAGTGAAAGTTCACTGTAAATAACATGAATAATGTATTTGAAAATCCAAAAAAGAGAATTATGCAGGAAGTTTAATTGTATAATACAAAACCGATTATCATAGTTTTAATGATCAAATAGACTTGTAAATAATAGATAAATAAAAATAAGATAAAAATAACTTATTCAAATGTTCTTTTAAGAGAGGTGAATGTGAAGGATTGCAAAATGGGGTTAAAATATTTCAGAAGCACTTATAGTTAGTTAATATTGTGAATGTAGGTAGTGATAATTGGGGGACAGATGAGAACTAAATTTATCAGTTGCTACTAAATATTTGACTAATAATTTCATTGATGCTGATCATTCTATTTTTCTTGATTTTGGGGAATAAAGCTTCATGTACCAGTTTATTTTATATTCTATGGATCCTCTTAGTTGTTGTATTATACTCAGGTGACCGTAAAGGCCCTTGGACCTCTTTTTGTTATTTTTACATCACGTTTACTAAAAATAGACCTTAAATTTAAGTGTTCGTGATTTAAAGTTATCTCCTACATTTTAGTTATTCCTTACTTAAAAAAATAAAATTAAAGTTCTTTCTTTGTTATGTTTGCGATACAATTATTGAAGGAAATAACAGAAATTCTACAATTCTTATAAGTTTGTTCCACATTCGATTGTTCTACATGCTTCCTCAGAAATAAAGTGTATCTATAAAAGGAAAAAAGGCTTTATTTATATTATATTGCAAAAATCTTGAACTTAATAAAACTGGATATACAAATAGTATAAAACTACATGTACATTTGTTAAAAATTATTTTCTTAATGCCATATCTTGTTATTTTTCTTCGTTGCATTTTTTTTATTTCCATCTCTCTGATTGGTTGAAACATGATCACATGATGAAATATAACAGCATAGCGTCTTAGCGTTTCTACTATCAGACACTTCAACATTTGTTTGTGAGATGAAAAATTGGGAGGACGTATATCATAACTATATAAAAAGTATTTGCCTAGAATTTGAATACACTTTCAAATATTACCATCAGTGCTTAATAAAGGCATTTTGAAAATGTAAATTAACTATCAGATTATCAGATGTAGCCATATAGCAAATAAGTACATACAATGAATCACTCTATCAGTGTTATTGGAACGCAATGAAATAAAAAAGATTGTTTTTTTTTAATTAAAAAATAATTTTCTTTTTTTTTTGCTAAATTATTATTTTAATTTTTCCTATTAATTTGTCAATTAAACTGTTTAAGATGCTGCTGCATTTTATTCAGTTGTTGAATATAGATCTATATAGAATATATTATACAACTTGATATATATCAGTTGTATATCGACTTTCCAAAAAGCATCTTTCAAGTTGATATATCATGAAGGAAGTATTTCTATATTTAGATTTTATTTCCACCATGCATTATGAGTAAAATATAAATTATAATTAAAATGAACGGATTTTTTACTTAAATAATTATTTTTAAATTGCATATTAATCTTTTTATTTATCTAAAAAATAAATTGTAATGCACTCGATGTGTTACTATCGTCAATCACCTCGAATTGAAAACAGCAGCATACACAAGCAAGAACGAGAATCATTAATTAAATGGTAATGGATATCTGCAAGTTAAATTAACATTTTATGACTTGTTTATCTTGATATAAAGAATCAAGTGTCATGAAAAATATAGAAATCTTAATTATGTTCCATTTGGACTCAATGATGTGCCTGCCCACATTATCAGAATACTTATCCATTTTTGGTGATCGCACGACAAGACCCATTTTAGTTAAAATGATAAAAAAGACTAGAGCAAAGCTCGTTGCAAAGCAACGAGTAGGTCTTCCGTCCTGTTTGACCGGAAGTTACATTTTTTTAAAGAGAAATGACGTCTCTAATGATTTAAATCTTCCAAATCTATGTTGAAAATTGCAAAAGTAAGCCATTTTTTGCTACTTCCTTTTTGACCGGAAGTGACGTCGATGGACGGAAAATTAAGTTTTATGCTTCATGTGACAAATTTTTCCCCAAAACATATCAAAAACGGCAAAAATATGCAGTTTCGGACTACTTTCGGTTTCATTGAATTGAAATATACATATAACCCCTAACAAACATTTCAATCATACTACTATGCACGGCAAAGTTTGTATCAGGTTTACAAAAATTTAAGTTACACCAAGTTCAGAAAAAATTTAGATTACTAGTATGTATAATTTTGACAATTGTAATTTACGAGAGAAAAAAATAATCAAATTAACATATATCATTGAAACCAAAATCGTTATTTTTTCAATTACATAAATCAAACTTTTTAAACGGGCCTAGAAATGTTTTATTTCTATGTCGCTTGCATGGCCCAGTGGTTAAAGAGCCTGCCCAAGAGTCACGAAGTAAGGAGTTGAATCCCACTGTGGGACGTGGAAATCTATAAAGTATAAACAGAGGTCCCGTGTCGCAGAGGGTGTTGACAGGAAGAAGATCTCTCACTGCTCGATGACCCTGAGTGCCGAGTATAAGGCAAAATTTGTAGCAAAAATTGAAAAAAAAATTGTATACAAATCACTTACCCTATATTCGATGGACTTGGTCAGAAGGAGCGTAAAATCATATAAAATCCAAATGCATCAGATTCTTTGCAACCAAACACTTAATGTTTCAATCACGCAAACCAGTCCGACCGATTCCTAAGCTGACTTACATACATGTATGAATGATTTTTGAAAACTATGGTACAAGTCATTTACCCCATATCACACTGTTGATTATGTGTAGATACCCGATGGGCGTGGTCATAATGACAACTCGGGAGCTACGCTCCCTCGTGTCATTATGACCACGCCCATCGTGTATCTACACATAACCAACAGTATGATATGGGGTAACTACTACATATATCATGAAGGGGGTATTTCTATATTTAGATGTTATTTCCCATCATGCATTACGAGTAAAATATGAATTATAATTAAAATGAAAGGATTTTTTACTTAAACAATTATTTTTTAAATTGCATGTTTTAAAATCTTTTTTATTCATAAAAATAAAAATTGTAACGCACTCGATGTGCTTTATCGTCAATCACCTCAAATTGATAACAGGGGCACACACAAGTGAGCATGAGGATCATTAATTAGATGGTAATGGATATTTGCAAGTTAAATTAACATTTTATGACTTGTTTATCCTAATATACAGAATCAAGTGTCATGTGAAATATAGAAATTTTAATTATGTTCCCGTTGGACTCAATTATATACCTGTCCACATTATCAGAACATTTATCTGTATTTGGTGATCGCACGACAAGACCCGTTTTAGTTAAAATGATATAAAAGAAAAGTTATATCATTGTCGGGTCTCTATCTTACAAACGAAATGTGGTATAGATATCAGTAAGAACTAAGTGAGAATAAAAAAGCAATAGTAAGAGTCAACTTACTAATCGGAAGCCCATTTATTTATCTATCAAGTTATCAATAATTTTTTGTAGATTAAGCCTTCAATTATATGCGCTTAGGTAGTTTTTCCTTTAGTTTTTAAGTAAATTAAATTAGTTAAATTATTATATATTTATTTACACAAATTATGTTATACAATGCACACAGATACGATACAAAGGTTCATATGATATGAAATGCACTAGAAAATAAAGTATGGAGATAACAGACATTAGTCACTTAAAATCAATTTATGTCCACTGATACAAAAAAAGTCGAAAGCAGAGCAAACACTGATCCTATATAATGAAACCATTCTCCGCATGACGCAGTGGTTAGGTTGTTTGCTCTTGAGTTGCGGAATGAAGAGTAAATCTCACAGCGGATCGAGGAAATCGATCCCTCTGATGAGACCTTGTAAATCGAGGTCTCGTATCGCAATCTGTGATAGCACCATAAAGATCTCTTACTGCACAAAGGTGGTAGCATATTTAAAATTGTTGTCATCCATTTGCCAGTTGTTAAATTTCAATGTAAGGGAAAGTTCTAGACGGTATATCAATTAAACAATTTAATTATTTAATCAAATTATAGTTTAATTTACAGTGTATTATGTTTAATTTACTGTTTGTTATCTCTACACACAAGTATTTAATTTTTGGGGTGGGGGTTGGGTTAAACTTTGGTGCAATACTCTCTTCCGACATATAGTATACTTCTAAAAAGGATTGGTATTACAGATGGCCAATCACTTATATAACCATAAAATTACGACCAACGAATAGGCGACAATATACGGTATACATTTATCTGATATTATGAGATTGGCGAATACCGTTAAAACATATTTTTAGTGAGGATTTCATTTTGTCATTATAAGCGAGGGTTCTGATATAGCTAAAAATGATTATCACTAAAATTGAAAGCGTTTAAATTGTAATAGCTTTTTTAGTTGTCTATTTAAAATCGGTAAAATTACTTTTCGTCGCTTTAAAAAAAAACATTTTTTAAGAAGAAACCGCTAGATTTGCGTCTCGCTAAAATCTCTATACGGGAGTAAATCAGTGAATATAACAGTGATTTAAGGAATCACTGTCTAGTTAGCATAGTATGCCAGGGCATCAACAATAGTGGGAAACATGGGATAATTTAAATTAATTAAATTATCCCATGTTTCCCACTATTGTTGATGTCCCTGGCATACTATACTTACTAGACAGTGATTTCTTACATTTCTATTTCATTGTGAAATAAAATTGTAGATTTAGACTTTAAAAATGCAGACAGATTTAAATTACACGAGGATTCCCATCCCAGTTTCAATAGTCCTCGCCCACTGACGTCAAATACAACGGCAGCCGAACATGCATATTTGGCCTTTTTAGCGTCAGACTCAGAGACAGATGCGCACGAGATTTGCATGCATATTAGGACTCCATAGCTTCTGACCTATTGGCCTGCCTAATTTACATTCCGGTAGAATTATCAAGAAATTAACTACTCTAACTTTCAAAGAGTTATCACAGAGAGAAAAATTAAAAATGGAAATATAGAATGATCATATTACAAAATGGTTTTAATCTGTTCTATTTATGTAAAGAAACTCTTTTCCCTTTTCCTGCATAATAAAGGCAAACTATTGCTTTTGGGGCCTTAACTTTATGCAATCAAATAAAAGGATACTTTTTTTTAAACCGAATAGTATGTCAATATCAAAACATTCAAACATGTTAAAAGCAGCCAAATTAAGACGATAAGCTTGGAGTTCCTGATATTTGTCCACGCACATTTAAATATGAATATATAAAATCTTGAGAGAAAAGTTGTACTGTTTGAATTTGATAAATAGAAAAATAAAGAATCTCATAAATTTATAGAGATGCTGTAAATCTTTTTTCTGGTTTCCATTTCTTTTCAGGAATAATTTATATGGAGAAAGTCTTCCATAGAATATAAGTGTGGCAAATTTATGTTCTGTAAAAGAAAGCTCACAAAATAAAATGTCATCAAAAATACTTAAATTTGAATAAGGTTATATTTTTTTCGTATAAATAATTTAAGAAAGAAGAGAAATTTTTTCTTTGACAAATGTTTACTCTAAATTCTCAACGTCTTGTCAGGAATCACTACTGCAGGGAATTACAGTAATGCATTTGATGATATACAGAGTCAAAATGCATTGTAATATTGTCCTTAATTATAGAGAGAATCTCGAGTTAATACACTTTTATAAAAATGCTAACACACATTGCAAATAATTTTTTTATTCCTGAATAAAAGGGAGGGAAATATGTAGAATATGTTTAATTAATTAAAGATGTTTTGAAATCAGATCCTTCATAATACCTTTTTATTTTTACATGTTATTAGTTGGTATAATATCAAGATTAATTTTTCTATTTTTGAATTTTACATAATGTATTTCAGATAATAAATTAGAAAAAGTAATGAAAACTTCAAAGATAAAAAATATTAAAAGTTATTTAGGGAAGACAATTTTGCATTTTCCACTTTGGATCATGTTGGAAAATCTTCCAGTACCTCAAATTGAAATAAAAAATCGGAAAAGAAAGGCAACAGAATACGTATTCAGTCCTGAGGCATGATTGCAAATTTATTGATAATTCATGTCTACTTCCTATAGCTTTTTTATATATGCATTTTTTATAAAAATATAATTGTGACGAAAAATCGTATTCCTATGTTTTATGACGATATTCTTTACTTTATGACAATGAATTAATCCCAAAGCGCTTTTAAGGTTGAATTTAAGGAAGCAAACCCTAATTTATAGGTAAATGTTGTACATCCTATATCATTATCTTTTTAAATTATACTGATTTTAAAGGTGATTGTGCGTGTTCTTAATCTAACTATTATAATTATGAGCTTTCTGTACTCGAAATATGTTTTGGCGTTCATGAAACAACTGTATAAGTACATCTTTCCGCGTGGTATTAATTTACGCTATGTACGCGCTCATCATTTTTCCGCGGAAATTTGTCCAAGCGTACTTAATATAATTGTAAGGCAAATATAGTGACAATCTAGAAAATCCGCGTAATTTTCTACCCGCGGATTAAACAGAAATTGAGATTCCGCGGAATTATGACCCCGTGGAAAAAAGTACGTCTACAGTATCTTAAAGAAAGGTGGTAATGCTATCTATTAATTTATTTTTCATATATTCCAGGAGATCATTTCACTAGAAATGATATTTATGGACATAAAAATACGAATTATAGTTAAAACTGTTCTACTTTAACTTTCCTTATTCATATGAATACTGATTGTTTTTCTTCTAGTAGCTTCAATATTTGAGAATATGTTTTACTGGTCAGCACATTCAAAGCTGAAACAGACATTGACAAAAAATAATGAAATATTGTATGACGTTATTTCCCCGTAATAAAGTGAAAATTTTGTTCTATTCATACAATCACCTTGATAGAGAATTCATTTTGTTGTTCAGTCGAATGTTAAATGACGTTTTTCATACATATTGTTATTATTGTAAGGCATTCTCATCAAATTGCCTTCGAATTTTTCTCTTACCCGATCATGATAAGGTGCAAAATAGGGTGAACCCGGTCGACATGGGATTTAAACTTCTTCCTAGATCCTGGTTCCACCTGTGATGATTTTTGTCATCCGTGTTTGTTCTTTTGATTATCTGTATTGTTCCAGTTGTATTTAAAGTATCACTTTGAGCAAACACGGAACTCTTAAATCTAAAGAGGTGGGGCCAGGTACCGTGGAAGAGTAAGATTCTCCCATTTATCGGTATAACGAAAGCCGTGCGCTCTAACATCATGTTCGGGTACACGTAAAACCCGTAGACATTTATTCACTCAAAAAATATTGACCTAACAATTAATTTGCATGAAGCATGTCAGTCAAAATTCGCCTTAATGTTACATTGCTTTATCTCACAAACGCATATCTTTTATAGAATTTATTATATGTTATATTTAATCGAGACTGTATCAATACAATTTGGAGATGTAAACATCATGTAACCCATTGTGCCGTAGATAGTAGTAATTAAAATATAACTAATTGATAAGAAAAGGAGACGATTGAAGAGCGGAAATCCTCTCCTTCGTTGTTTATTGTACCTACCCCTGCGAAATGATATTCATGATTTTAAGAACCTTTATGAGTTGTTCATAATTGTTCATGAATGGTTCTTAAAGGATTCTTAACAGGTTCATAAAGGTAGTTCATGAATAAAATTCATGAAAACATTCATAATTCATAGTTCATGAACAAATGATGAACAAATATGAATATTGGTAATTTTCAGTTTAAAGAAAAAAAATTACTAGTTCAAGGTAATGAATGTTCATGAATTTTCATGAAGACTAAAAATGTAAAAATAATTGTCATAAACGATCGCCAGAAAACACTCATTACTCCCATAATACAACTTTTGCATGCAGATGCAATTGTTGAACAAGCCCCTGATTTAATTAATAATATGCTTTTGTTTTGATTTTGAAAGTATGGGATCAGAGCCGAGTAGGGGAACATAAGAGGTTAAAATCACTATTTTCTACTCTATGTAATTGATAACTTAGATTCTTCAGGATAATAAAACTCTGTTATGAATTGTATAGAAGGGAGATTGTAATTAAATTATGATCGTAATTTAAAAAAACACTGCATCAATATTGACAGCATTTTTTCTCATACTGAATTACTAATGTTTCTTCATCATTTAAATTGGCCAGCTATATTAATATTGTACTTTAAATTATCTCATTTTTCACGACACAACTTTGTTCGACCGATTTTCCCTATTTGTCAAACTTTTAAAAAGTTGTAAGAAAATGAAACAGACTTACAGTCTAGGAAAAATTTCATAATCTTCGTAAAAACGTATCATAAATTTATTGACAACTAAAAAATTATATCTCTTGTCCGTACAGTACCGTACCATTCTTGGGTCGAAAAGCTTTATATTCTGATGCAGTTATAGGCCTAGTCACATTTTTCTGTCCATCGTGTGTAAATGATACAGCACAGGCTGCATGGTTGTGAAGTAGCTATGACATGAACCACATTCTTATTTTGTAGTTTATTCTCCTATACAGTTTCATAGCTCAGGGTACTCAGTTTGAGGGCGAGTGGTTCAAAGAGATATTTGTTGTCCTCTGATATAGAGGCGGCCATACTTGAATACGAAACTAATGGCTCTACAGGTATAATATAAAAAAAATCCAATTCAATAAATGATATAACTTATATTAATTTTAAAAAATTAATTTCAGTGAAAAATCATTCAGATAGTGTTTGTTATTTTTTGTTTAACAAAAATCTTGGCAATTCGAAACTATTTCTTAATTAGCTCTGCATCACACTTTTTAAAAGGCGCAAACTTTGAAACGCGGGAGACGTTGGAAAGTGAATCGGTCGAGTGGGAGGATTATAAGCGAAGATCTAGTCATTCTTTGTCAACCTTTGAAGAAAATTACAGAATACGAAGAAGGAATATCCAGAGGATCAAATAACTTCATAACTGCAGATATTAGTGGTAAGTTACAAAAAAATGGAGGCAATCGCTGAATCTGTGAGATATTTGTCAAGATGTTACTGTCTATTTGTAAGAGTTCAGTTATGTCCTTTTTCATGAAAATTTTGTCAAACTTTTTTATGAGTAAGGATCCAACCAAATTACGTTACATTTAATAATTAAAGATTGAAACGTTCATTCTGTTCACCTATAACATCTTGAACATGGCGGGCAAGGGAAACAGGCTAAACTCCCGCTCGGAATGCTTTAAAATATGGCAGTGCCTATGATGCAGAATTAAATGAAACAAATATGCAAAAAAAAAAAAAAAACAATTAAGTCTAAGTTTCCACATTTATGAGCATTTTCAGAAAATCTTTGTTCTTGTAGGGAAAAGAGAAGCAGTTCACAGATAATGTTGATGAGTTGAGATCAAAAGATTGAAAAACTCTGGCTGCCAAAAAAAAAGAATATAAAAAATCCAGGCTCTTGAAGAAAAACAAAAGAAAGGAATGAAAATATGAATCGTTATCGATCAAAGGATCCAAGTGATGAAATTCTGAAAATTTCACAGGGAAAGCCAATAAGATTTTTTAATTTGACCACCTCTGCTCAAAATCCTTGAAAGCCCTTTTAGCTGATGCCCTAATTGCTGAACACACTTTTCTGCCAGACAGTGAGACTTGGATTAAAAATCATTCCATTTTAGGCATACACTTTGAAATACGCTGAATAAGGAACCCACTTTCCTCTTGACCAAGTAAGGTTAAGGATTCTGCAAAGAGTCGCGTTTGAATTGAAATTTTTCATAATTTTACTAGGAATGAACTACATAATTTATTTATTATCGTTATCACTTATCAGAGTTGTTTACTTGAACAAAGATTTTGTTACCATGACTGGAAAACAAAAATTCTGTGAAATCTTTCAAGATGCTATTAAAATATTTTCTTTTACAGCATTTCATTTTGCATAACTTATTACATTTTTGTTTACAAAAAGCAAGAACATTCACGAACATTCCTAAATAACTTTTACAAATTATTCTTGAATAGTTCATGAAAATGCATTGAACCTATTAATATCATTCATGAACTTTTCTTGAAAGTTCAAGAATATAATTCATGAACTTTTCTTGAAAGTTCAAGAATTATTCTTGATCATTTTGCAGGCATTTAAAAAATCCAAGTTTGTTCATGAACAACAAATAGTTCTTGAATATTCTTGAACTTGGTTTTCATGAATAAAATCCATGAAATCATGAGTGTCCAATTTTAACTTCATGGGATCTTCATGAACAATTCATGAGCTGATTCAAGAATATAATTCATGAACTTTTCTTAAAAGTTCAAGAATTATTCTTGATCATTTCGCAGGGGTAATCGTCTATTGCCAGTAAATAATCTGAATATGAGACATATGTGGTAGACTCTGCGAAATATATGGATTGACATATGAATAGAAAACACAATTTTTGACTGCTAATAAGCCGTCGATATACATAATTTCCTTCTGTGGAGTTGAAGGCGAAATCAAGTCATTCGTATACTCGACATGTAGAAGTTCATGAAAAGTATGCTTTTGGGGAAAATAATTATATCAGCTAATTAAGTAGTCTATTTTGTATCCATCGAAATTCAAGTAAATCATTGGGATGCTTGGTCTCCGAAAATGACAATAATATAGAATCCAGCTGGTATGTTTACTATATTTACTTATGACTACTTGTGATTTGAATCAGAGAGCTTTAAAGCAAAGTTGAATTGTTGATGAATAATTACAAGATATGCCTTTTTTTAGTTCTGTTAAAAGCAGTTGCATGTCTTGATTTTTTTTTAAAAAAAAAAGTCTAGTCTTAAAATAATTAATTAGAAATTCTTGTTTAAATTGTAGAATTTCGTACAATGAGAAATTAACTGAATAGTGGATATTTCATATTGAGGATTTTCTGAGATTTCCAAGTATTTGGAAAAAGCACAGAGAATTTTTATTTATCATTGCTATATCGAAAATCTAAGAAACTGTTTAGCAGCTGTCTTGTTTTTTTCTTCTTACAACTGGACAAATTAACAAGAAAGGGCGGAGCTTTCAATCTGGCAGTGACTTAAAATTTTATTTTTTTATAAAATTGCATGTTAAAAATTTTTATTTGTTCCTTTGATTCGCACGAAAATTAATTAACAATGAATTTGAAAATTTCAGATCTTTCTCTTTTTCCCCCGAGACTATGAATATCATATTTCGAAAGGAAAATCATTGATTGTATATTGTTTAACGTCCCTTTCGAGAATTTTTTACTCGAATGGAGACGCCACCACGTGCTGGTGGAGAGCTGCAAATTTTGTTCTATACTCGACACTCAGGGTCATTAAGCAGGGAGGGAATATTAATTTAAGATTTAATTGCCGTATTTCAAACATATACAAAAACACCGACTGAAGACGATTTAATGTAAAAAAAAAACAAAAAAACGCAAAGGTAAACACCTAACCAAAGCTTGGTGTTAAATTTACGCCTCGCCAGGTATGAAATTTAATAATCGCTGACGTCAAATGGCGCTAAACAGAGTTATCTTTTCATTCGACAAAGGAGTATAACAAAACAGTTGTTGACTGGGTAGAGGGTAACATTCGATTAGTTGGACTGGAGTGCAAACTGTTGCCTACGGCCTTGGGGATCAGGTTGCACTCCGGTCCAACTATATAATGTTAATTATCATACCTATACTAAAACACGTAAACTTTTTTATCTTGTACGAGGGTTGTCCCGTAAAAGCCTGGACAAGTTGTCTAGTGTGAAAAATAACCATCACTGCGTTCTGAAATTTTCACGATTTTTTAGTACATATTTTAGTAATATACACAGCAAATTTCAGATAAATATATGCATAAATAAACAAATTATGAGATTTTATGCCATGTATTGTATCACCTTACGGCGCATGGATTATAACGTCAAAGTGTCTAAAACAGCGTCATGTTTTATCTTTGCTGAAAATGAAGTTGGATGAGTCCGATTTAAATTCAGGAATTTCATTGATACACATTCTTAAGTCTCCATGAACAGCCGAAGAACCAATTGGCACCCTCATGCGATCTTCTGAAGATTTATTAGTAAGTTACGGACAATATTCTCACCATCATTCAACTAATAGAAAATCTCATATCGGTGGTCTACTGTGACAGCGTCTTTTGCTATTACATTAGGAGTTTGTCCGTATGTTTTGTACTCCCCAGGGACTCGATCAAAAAAAAAACTTCGCTAAGAAAACTCCTATTTCATTTGTATACTTAAGATATGGTGATATATTTATAATCTTTTTTCTTCTATGGTCATTTCAAGTCTCTAAAGGTGTCATTACAACATCGAAATAAAACTGAACTTTTCTCCGGTGCGCCGTAACGTCATAAAACATCGCCATTTTTCGTGTGTTGTGTTTACCACTTTCCCATTTCGAATACTCGAGAAACTGCCCAAAATTAAGAAAATGCCTTAAAATTTTTACAAAGACTACAAAATTGATTGCGGAAATGAATTAGGATAATTTTAATCCAAATCTCATGTACTTAAAACTTTTATTTTCAATATTCAAACTTGTGTAATCCTTAATAAAACCTTGGTTTTTTGACCGTGCGCCGTAGGACAATACCTCGTGCACATTCAAGCATAATAAAATCTTTATTTTTGCCTATATTTTATCAAAATAATTATCATGCACTTAAATATGATAAATAATTATTTACTGAAAATTTCAGCTTAGTGCGCCTATTACTTTTTGAGAAAAACGCTTTGTCCACGATTTTACGGGTCAACCCTCGTAATTGGTCATTTGTACTATAATAATCATTAAAACTTTTTGAAACGGACATTAAACAACAAACAGAACAAAATTAAGGCAAAGATAAATTAAGGTACAAAATTATAGATGTTTGAGTATCTTATTGACAAGATCATAGTAATTTTTCGAGATTAGGTTTTCCCAAAATCTGTAATTATTCCCATTGATTCGACTTGTCGTCGTGTTTAGCAGGCTTAATTTTGTATTCATATAGAAAATTTATTCAAAGTCTTATACATGAAAGAGGGAATAAATGTTTGATTGAATGAAGGTTGTTGACCATATGCTAGTGAAGAGATTCAAATTTAGACCAATACCCAGCACTCAGGGTCATTGCACAGAGAGGGTTCTTAATCGTTCCATCGCCTACCGTGACAGATTATGTCATGTGTGTAACGTGTTAAACATTTTCAATAAAAATCACTGACATATAACACCTAAAAGGAAAAGTGTATAAAATGTGCAGTGTCTGTGAAAGTTCCATGTACACTCTATACGAACGTTATGTGTGTAAAGTGTCAGGAAAAGTTTCATGTATGCTTTAAATCTAAAGGTGGTATCAAGTATTTCCTTCTTGAATTTCAAAACTTCTTTATTCACGTTCATTTCTTGAAAGTGCAGAAAAGTCACAATTCATGTTATACTTAAAGATATGTCTTTTTTCCAGATCCTTTACATATATCCATAAATAACTGTCTTTTAGCACTTATAACATAAGGAGATGTCATGCCATTTGACACAACTGTGGTATCACTATGCCAAACATTCTTCTAAGTGCAAAAAGATCAAGATTAAATGGTTTTCTCTGTTGCCATTTTCATTTTTATTTAGTATTTTGATTTATTAACATAATGCTTGTAGATATTTAAAATATTCACTTTAAAAGTTGACATTACAATACTGTCATGTGTAAAAAATATTATAACGCAATATGTCCATGTCATGGACTTATAAAGTGATAAGAAATTTGATATATGAAAATTTTTCTAAACCATTTTCTCTAATGCTTATTTAAATCTCTTCTCAACTTCATTACATTTTTTAAAAAAATTTTAAATACTTAAAGAATCAAGTTTTAATAACAATTTCTTTTTTTAAAGTAGTAGTCCAGACATATTTATCAGTTCTTTTTAAAAATTTCAAAAATTTGATTCTATATATTTCTTTTAAAACATTCCTAATATAAAGGTTGAAATTTACTTAAATAACAAATATGCAATGACAAAATTGGAAGAAAAAAAAATCTGATCGTATATTGTAGATCTATTATTTTAGTTTCATAATACACGTTTGTATGACTAACCTATTTTTAATGTTTTTAGTCCGAAAAATACCTAAATTTCAAGCATCCTTTGTTTAAAATCAACAATATATTATAAATAACAATAAATTTTTAGATTTATTGAAACATTGTAGATGATAGACTTGTGTTACTTCATTTATATAAACCTATTGGAATTTGAAACGAGAGGTACTATGAGCAATGAGCTGACTAAATAATACCCCCGACTCCCATATGAATATAATGGCAGTGTCCATGTTTTCTACGGGAAACATAAAATCTCTATATTGTTTTACAGTAACGTGTAAAGAGGAATAACTCATGTCGTCCCATGTTATTCAGAAGCCATTACACCTGACGTCATAGATAAGAATATAATGACAGTGTCCATGTTTTGCTATGGCAAACCCAAAATATGTGTCGGATCAAAAACAAAAATAGGAGATGCACAATGACATTATGTACTTAAGATTCTTTTAAACTCTCATCAAATTTCATTTAGTCGGTCTTAGAGAAATTGTGTATAAGAGATGGGTACCCCAAAGCGTAACAGACGGACGGAGAGACGGACATTCCAACTGCTATATACTCTCCAACTTTTCAAGAGGGGGTATAATAACTTCTTAATTATTCAAGTTCGAATTTTCTTGTCATTTTTAGTTTTTTAACCAATTTTCATCGAACAATACAAAAACCTTATTCTGCTGTGTTATAATCTTACATAAATGAGCGTATTAATCAAATTCTTGAAAATTTCGAATGGACAATTTTAAACTATTTATTGCATGCTAAATAATCATTTGTATTTGTAATAATATGATATTTGTAAAACGGTGTTAAAATTCACATAGAATCATAATTTCATGATCATTAATTCATAAAAATTGAAAAAAAAATGCAAAGAGTAAAACCTGGTTCGACTTTGCTTTGTGTCACCACACATTTCCTTCTGATCTTGCATATACTTGTATGTTCTGTTCTTCAATAAAAAATAATGCAATTTAAAATTTCGTTCAAGTTTACGGAGATTGGTTCCTGATAGCAAAAGTATTGAGAAAGTTTTGTCAAGATTAAGTTTAGAATCTACACACGTAGCTTAATAAAAATCAGAACGGAGAATGGGGGATCAGAGCGCTATTTTTATCAACACGGAGCACCTAATATGAACTTTTTGCACTATAATTACGTCTACATGTAACACATAAATTTATTCTCAAAGTTTTCCTTTACCATTTTTTATCCAAATGAATTATTAGATCTGTTTTTCACCTTAAATTGTCATATGTAAAATTTTGACAACAAAAATAGTTTCAAATTACGTCGCTCACTAAATTTTTTTTTACCTTTCTGCACTCAAAAAAAATGTTATTTTTCTGGTGTTAGACATTTAAAAAGCAATAAAATAATTTTGAAATAAATGGTATATTTCTGAATTCGAGCAGCAGTATTACAATCATCTTGTATATTCAAAAAATAAAAAAAAAATGGCGGGTCTGTGATGTTAATCTTTAGATATTACTAAAAAAGTGCTAATTTTAACTACATTTACAACATATATTTATCTAAAACTATTTTCTTAATGCCATATCGTGTTATTTTTCTTCTTGGCATCTTATATTTATTTCCTTCGCTCTGATTGGTTCAAACTTGGAAAAAAATTGATGAAATATAACGGCATAGCGACTAAAAGTGACTAATATAATTAAGTCAAATGATGCCCGACATTTTTCATACTAAGTATTAGTCCATTATTTACACACTGAATTCAATAAAAGTGTATAAAGTAATGCAATTTTATCGGGTGTTCAATAGATTATAGATTATCATTATAGATACATCCATATTCCAAAAACAGTATATTTATTGTTCTTACAAAACCTTTTTAATCGTATTTTAAACCTTTTTAAGTAGACAAATCATCAAGGGGTATTTCTATATTTTGATTTATTTTCCGGTCATGCAAAACAAATAAATTATGATAAAAAATGAAAGAAAATTTCAATAACATATTAATCTTTTTTTAAAAAAAATATCTTTTTAATGCAATCAGTATGTTTTCATCATCAATCATCTCGAATTGTAAACAGTAACATACACAAGTGAGAATGAGATCAATAATTCGATGGTATATGGATATTTGCAAGTTTAATTAACAATTTATGACTTGTCTAGCTAAGTTCCCAAAATCAAGTGTCATGTAAAATATGGAAAACTAAATTATGTTCCCCTTGGATTCAATTATGTGCCTGCCCACATTATCAGAATATTTATCCATATTTGGTGATCGCATGACAAGACACGTTTCAGTCAAAATGATATAAAAGAACAGTTATGTCATAGTCGGGTCTCTTACAAATGAAATGCGGTATAAATATAAGTAAGAATTCAGTGATGTTAAAAAAATAATATTAAGAGTCAACTTAAAAATCAATAACTCCAACTCGACAAGGTAAGTGCTTTTGTGTACATAGTATTAATATTTGAGTATGATAAATTAATCTGTTACTTAAATTACATTAAAAAAATGTTCACACACGATAACTTTGTTTAATTTTATATTATTCTGATCTCGAAGTTTTTCTATCCTTTTTTCCTTTTTTTTAGTAATTTTTGTAACGCGTTAAATTTTATGCGCTTCAGTCATTTGTTTCTTTAGTTGGTTAAATTCCCTTCATGGATATTTCACTCATAATGTTAAATCATCATTATCCCCCAGAAAACTTATTTAGACCTGTACTTAGTACTCAGTGTCAATGAGTAAAGAGGATCTTTATCGTACCAACACTTACGGCAGAAACACAGGACCTCGATTTTTTACAATCTCATTTCATGGATCAGACTCAATCTTGATATTCGAACCCGCAACGTAGTGATCGACTCTGTACTCCCCGACTCTACAACAAACCCTCTTACTGCATTATCATTTCTTATAGTAAAACCGTGATGCCATTGTATATGTATCACAAAACGAGCTCTCCATCAAATTATTTCGCGACATTGGACTCAGACAATAACAGAAACACACTTGATCAGATTAACCCCAGTAAAAGGTTTAAGAAGTCTGAAAATACAGTCAATAAAAACAAGACTATATTTGTTTTGGCGTGCTTCTCATGGCCATTTAATAATAAATTAGATATAACACAATGTATGCGCCGATCATTATGATAATATGGCAGCATAGGTAAATGAATATAGATAATGAGCAAGAGAAATACCATCTTGATCAAAGGAGTCTGGAAAAAAACAGTACCCCCGGAGACAGCATTCTTTGCAAAATTATGCCCAACAAAGTCAATAGCCACACGCAACTGGAATATTGAAGGTCCGCAAAGCACATCAACATTGAAAGTCTGCAAAGCACATCAACAAACTGGTGGATCCGATTCTGCAGGATTCGATCCATGCCATGACGCTGAAACGAGAAATTAAAAGAAACGAAAAAACAACCGGGAAAAAAAATTATAATGAAAATGTATAAGAAAAATGGCAGAGTTGCTAAAGGGGGATAAAATATAAAATTAAGGGGAGGGAGGGTGGGTTTTATAAATTTTTTTGCGTCTGCTTCTTTCAAATTACAGATTAAAAAGGAATATTCTAGAAGACATGCGCATACAAGAAATATCAAGAATTTTTTGAGCACCGAGCCCGATGATTTATGAAGTTCAGTGTTAAGAAAGAGTTATCTATCTTTGCATGTAAAACATTAAGTTGCACGAAATAACCACGTTTATCCATATTGGTTAAACCCCATTAATTGAATTGGCACAAAAATGATATGTCCATATCTTGTATGATTTATAACTTGACGGAAAATTATTTAACTTCTATTCATATATCACCCAGTTAACCATGATTAACAGCCAATTCCTTTCAGTTTATTGAGTTCAAGTTGAACATGAGTATACAAGTAATCAAGATGTACATGTCATAATATCGTCTGCGGTTTACCAGAAGTTACATCAACCGATTCCTTTAGAGGCTGCTAAATTCATTGTGAAAGCAAATAAGAAAATAAACATAAAAGGAATCAAGAACTTAAACGGAAAAATATTTTCAACTCACATAATTTTTTTTATATACATGTATTATTATGATAGTACTAATTTATACTAAATATTAAACAATGTACACAAAAACATACATGTACGAAGTACGTAACATATGAAGTACACTTTATATAATACCAAGTATTGAGATTACGAACATGTAAGCTCAAAAGTCCACTGAAACAAAAGGAATAGGAAGCAAGGCAACACTATCATTAAAACTATCAATCGCAACTTCTCGGGCCTTTCCGACTAGCGGAAAACGACCTTGAATGTATATGATAGACGCCATGACAACCCTCCCTTTCACGATCTTTGAAATAAATGCATGGAGACCTTTTCATCTGTGGAATATGGCGTGTAACTTAATTAAATGTAATGATATTACCTAAAATATACTATTGTGCCGTTACCTATTTTCGATAGTATCCTAATTTCGATAGGCTACTTTTTTTAACGATAAATCGGAAACCCTTTCGTCATTTCCGGAACTCTTCTTCTCGGAATTAGCATATGACGTAAAGAATTATAAAAAGCCAAAAGATTGAAAAATATGCCATTTAGAGAGGTAAGATTCTATTTTTCTCATTATCTACTCCAAATACGCCCTTTTCTTATAATGCAAAAAAAATCCCACCCTAAAACCCTACTTTCTAAGTCTGAAAACGACATCTGATCATCCTATGTTGTCGTCTGTTGGAGAGCTCTGTGTTATGGTCTAAGAATACATAAGCCTTGCTTTGGCCAGACTTCCGCTTAAAAAAATAAAGTATGGAAGCCCGTTATGGGTATTTTATTATAAATTTCGGTATCTTTCTATGTTTTACAGTTTTGTGTCCGTTGCTTTATTGTTTGTTTCTTTGTAGATATTTTCCATCCAAAGGGGGAATTATAAGAACTATGGTCCAGAGGCGTTAGATAATGCTTACCAAGCAGTAAAAGGGGGGATGAGTGTTCATGGTGCTGCAAAACGGTTTCAAGTTCCCTTGACAACTTTAAGAGATAGAGCGGATGGACGAATAAATATTGATGTAGCATCATCGGGACCTCCACCTCTGTTTACCCAGGAACAGGAATCTTACATAGTGGAGCATGTAAAGACAATGTCTGAGATAGGGTATGGATATACCCGAGCAGAGGTGCTGAACCTTGCTTCTGACTACGCTGTAGACCTTGGTATTAGGGAAAACGGGAAAGATCTAACCATGAAGTGGTATTATAAATTTATAAGGAGGTGGCCGGAGCTACATACAGTAAAACCCTCAGGATTGTCAGAATTAATAGCGAAAGCAGCATCTCCAGAATGTACTTTGAAGAGTTGAAAACCATCATTAACAGGTATGGAGTAGGAGATAAGCCTCAACTTATATTCAATGTTGATGAAAAGGGAATAAATACTGGTGGGTCAAAGCCGCCAAACATTGTTGCAGCAAATTAAAGGGGATGGCAGCTCAAGTTGTTACATCTGAGAGATCTCAAACAATTACTGTTATTGGGTGTGGGAATGCAGTGGGGTGCAGTATTCCTCCATTTCTGGTGTTTCCAGGTAAACGGTTGTTACCTGAATTATTAGATGGTGCAACCACAGGCTGTGATGGGGCAATGAGTGACACAGGGTACTCCAATACTGAAATTTTCAATAATTATGTCAAAAATCATTTCACCAACTTTGTCTCTGGGAAAACCGGACAGCCAATTTTGCTTCTGTATGATGGTCACAGAAGCCATACATCTCTTTCATTAATCCAGTGGGCCCGTGAAAATAACATCATTCTGTTTGTCTTCCCGCCTCACACGAGTCATCTTTTACAGCCAATGGATGTTGGCTGTTTTGGTCCATTCGAGACCCTGTATCAGCAAGAAGCTCATAAATTTATGCGATAGAGCGTCGGTCGATCAGTGACAAGGTATGATGTGTGCAGGCTTGCGTGCAAAGTTTATGACACTGCCCTTAGTCCACAGAATTTAAGATCAGCATTCAAGAAAAACTGGTATTTATCCACTAAATCCATCAACAATCAGTCAAAATAGCACTTTGTCACCTCTAGTATATAAAGGCAAGATAGACATTAGCAAAACTTCAACAACAGCTACTGTTACCACTGATGAAAACGTTCCTTCTACTGCTGAAAGCTTTTTCAACAAGCGTGGTGGAGAGGTTTTCTTAGCTGTAGAGAAGGCAAAAAAAAAAAAAAAAAAAAAAAAAACAAGGAGAAATCTTAGTTCAATAATTGCAGGGAAAGCCATAACAGAAAATAATGCATTTGATAAAATTCAGGAATACAATGAAAAGTCAGAACACTCAACAAAAGGAAAAGGAAAAGGGAAGGGGAAAGCAAAATCAGTGGAAAATCAAATTGCAGGTCCTTCCAAAGAGATAGCAGGTCCAACCAAGGTTTCAAATACTTCCGTTTGTCCATCACTTGATTTGTCAGACGAGGAGTCATTAGCTGATGAGGAAAAATGTTGTATCTGTGATAGACTGGAGCCTGAACAGTTGAAGCTGAAGTCGTACATAGAGTTTGTTCGGTGGGGACAATGTCAGTGTGGACACTGGGTGCACCTGTCTTACTGTGTAAAGGAAAAAGTAATCAGAAGAGACACAC